>NW_028253686.1:0-298090 GCF_964263255.1 Lissotriton vulgaris
TTGGACACTGCAATCAATGCAGGTTTAATGTGCTGAGATGTTTGGTATCAAAAATCCCATATTTCAGAGAAACCTTCATGAGGCTAGGGAACTCGTAATGAAAAGTGTCCAGCCAATGTACTTACTATAGAGCTTCCCTGGTCACTTGCAATATCCCGGAATCAACAAGGATATTGCTGGGGCATATCTGCTCATGCAGTCTAGACATCGTTAACGTTAATAGAACTTCAAACATGGGAGGTGGGAGACCCACCACACTTATGAAGGAGTCCCCTGTCCTCCAAACTCTAAATAAGGCACTTGCTCAGCATTGGAAGCGTCTATTTTAAGGCTAGCTCTGAGTAGCTGATAGTTACCAGTGGTCGGCAAAATGTTATACAAGCTGCAAAGTTACACAGATCTCGTTTGAAACCCTTAGTACAAACAGAGAGTGGAGATAATAAAGAAACTGTACAGGCAGGGGGCAGGATTGAAATGAAATTAAATGGAAAAAGCTTTTATATAGCGGATGGCTACCCAGAGGCAGGACTAAAGGGGGGACCCTTAGGGGAAGAGCCAGGTCTTCAGCTGTTTCCGGAAAGCCAGGTGGTTCAATTCTTTCCGGAGAGAGAGTGGTAGGGAATTCCAAAGCTTGGCCGAATTGTATGAGAAGAGACAACCGCCTGATCTGGCCCTCATTATTCTAGGAACCTCTGCCAGGAGGAGCTCGTCAGAGCGAAGTCTTCTGGAGGCCTTGAGTGAGGAGAGGCAACCACCTGATCTGGCCCTCATTATTCTAGGAAGCTCTGCCAGGTGGAGCTCGTCAGAGCGAAGTCTTCTGGAGGCCTTGAGTGAGGTGAGGCAACCACCTGATCTGGCCCTCATTATTCTAGGAACCTCTGCCAGGTGGCGCTCGTCAGAGCGAAGTCTTCTGGAGGCCTTGAGTGAGGAGAGGCAGCCACCTGATCTGGCCCTCATTATTCTAGGAACCTCTGCCAGGTGGAGCTCGTCAGAGCGAAGTCTTCTGGAGGCCTTGAGTGAGGAGAGGCAACCACCTGATCTGGCCCTCATTATTCTACGAACCTCTCGCAGGTGGAGCTTGTCAGAGCGAAGTCTTCTAGAGGCCTTGTGGGGTCTAACCAGGGCCTTGATGAGGGGTGGACCGTTTCCCTTCAGAGATTTATGGGCGACGCATAGAGCCTTAAAGTGGATTCTCTCCTGTACGGGGATTGGTATGTTACTGACCAAACTCACTGGAGAAAAGAGAGGATTAAAAAATAGGATCTACCATATGGGATGGACCAATCAACAAGCATTTGCAATGCAATAGGTCTCGCAGCATTAAAGTTTGAGTTATTGGCATTGTATATGACAATGTGTTGCATTACATTTTTAGCAAAGTCTGTATTGGTGTATAAGGATGATTTGCATGATGATAGCTGTTGCAATGCAAAATTTTAAGCAATGTTGGCAATAATATTATATTATAATAATATTGTAAGTTACTGTTGTACTTATAAGCATTTTGGTAGCGCATAGGGATGTTGTGGTGCCCCTGAGTGGTGCTGTGGTGGTGCCGAGTGATGCTGTGGTGATAGGATAGATAGTGAGGGCGATAGATAGATAGAGGGAGGGCGAAATATAGATTGAGGGAGGGCGAAAGATAGATAGAGGGAGCGCGAAAGATACATACAGGGAGGGAGATAGAGGGAGGGCGAGAGAGAGATAGAGGGAGGGCGAGAGAGAGATAGAGGGATAGAGGGAGGGCGAGAGAGAGATAGAGGGATAGAGGGAGGGCGAGAGAGAGATAGAGGGAGGGCGAGAGAGAGATAAAGGGATAGAGGGAGGGCGAGAGAGATATAGAGGGAGGGCGAGAGAGAGATAGAGGGATAGAGGGAGGGCGAGAGGGAGGGCGAGAGAGAGATAGAGGGATAGAGGGAGGGCGAGAGAGATAAAGAGGGAAGGCGAGAGAGAGATAGAGGGATAGAGGGAGGGCGAGAGGGAGGGCGAGAGAGAGATAGAGGGATAGAGGGAGGGCGAGAGAGATAAAGAGGGAAGGCGATAGAGGGATAGAGGGAGGGCGAGAGAGAGATAGAGGGATTGAGGGAGGGCGAGAGAGAGATAGAGGGATTGAGGGAGGGCGAGAGAGAGATAGAGGGAGGGCGAGAGAGATAGAGGGATAGAGGGAGGGCGAGAGAGAGATAGAGAGATAGAGGGAGGGCGAGAGAGAGATAGAGGGAGGGCGAGAGAGATAGAGGGATAGAGGGAGGGCGAGAGAGAGATAGAGGGATAGAGGGAGGGCGGGGGAGATAGAGGGAGGGCGAGAGAGAGATAGAGGGAGGGCAAGAGAGAGATAGAGGGAGGGCGAATGAGAGATAGAGGGATAGAGGGAGGGCGAGAGAGATATAGAGGGAGGGCGAGAGAGAGATAGAGGGATAGAGGGAGGGCGAGAGAGAGATAGAGGGATTGAGGGAGGGCGAGAGAGAGATAGAGGGATTGAGGGAGGGCGAGAGAGAGATAGAGGGAGGGCGAGAGAGATAGAGGGATAGAGGGAGAGCGAGAGGGAGGGCGAGAGAGAGATAGAGGGATAGAGGGAGGGCGAGAGAGAGATAGAGGGAGGGCGAGAGAGATAGAGCAATAGAGGGAGGGCGAGAGAGAGATAGAGGGATAGAGGGAGGGCGAGAGAGAGATAGAGGGATAGAGGGAGGGCGAGAGAGATAGAGGTAGGGCGAGAGAGAGATAGAGGGAGGGCGAGAGAGGGATATAGGGATAGAGGGAGGGCGAGAGAGAGATAGAGGGATAGAGGGAGGGCGAGAGAGAGATAGAGGGATAGAGGGAGGGCGAGAGGGAGGGCGAGAGAGAGATAGAGGGATAGAGGGAGGGCGAGAGAGAGATAAAGGGAGGGCAAGAGAGATAGAGGGATAGAGGGAGGGCGAGAGAGATAGAGGGAGGGCGAGAAAGAGATAGAGGGAGGGCGAGAGAGAGATAGAGGGATAGAGGGAGGGCGAGAGAGAGATAGAGGGACAAAGGGAGGGCGAGAGAGATATAGAGGGAGGGCGAGAGAGATATAGAGGGAGGGCGAGAGAGAGATATAGGGACCCTGACTCCGACCGAGGTTGGCCCGGCCTCGGACTGAGATCGATGGGTGTTCTTTTTGTAAATCCCTGAGTTGAGCAGTGGCACCAAGGTGGACTGACCATACCACTTTCGTCTGCCATCTTTGAAGCCTCCATGATCTGTGTGCACAGTATTCAGGTGCCAACTGTGTGACTTCCAAAGGCTACCTGTACAATTTGGATGGGGAACCTGTGCAACTTAGATTAGTGTCCACGCAGTCTTCAGGGACTGACCCAGTAGTATATACAATATATGAAGTTCTTGTTACTATCTTCACTGCTGGTCCTTTTTCTGGAAATGTCTGATTGTGTGTTATATGGTCTGCAATAGACTTCACAGGCAATGTAAGTTAAGAGACTGCTCAATATTTCCATGTGACTGCTGCACACAGACAAACGCGACTTCCATCCGACGCTCGTTTGGAGACACTCACCATCAGGATTATACTTGAAAGGGGTACAAGTTTGCACTTTTCACCCTTGAAAATAAAACCCTGTTTGTATATAGCGCTTGCTGCTGCCGATTTGCTGCCATATAGCACTGTACATACCATGCTATATATGTATATTAATTGCCTGGCAAGGGTGAAAAGCTGCATTTGTCCTTCCAAGGTCCGAACTTTGACATGTATGCTGCACGCTAAACACAGCAGCAGGCGCCTGGTTCACTGAACTATCTCAGTTCCCTGATTAGGCAGGTTAGAGCATTTGAACCGGCATATCCATGTCAGAAGTTCCTCATTGCAAGTGTGGCTGGTTGAGAGCAATGCTGAGAGGTTTTTCAGTGAACTTGTGTGCTTTACAGACACCGTGTGCCTCATGCAGACGTTTGCACTCAAATAGTAAACTGTGCGTGAATGGTGAATTTAGAGAGGTTTGGGGGAGCTGGTGAAGTAAAGGTGTCAAGCTGGTTTCTGCACACATTGTTTCTTCTCCTCTTTTCAGAATGGCCTTTGACTGTGGGACCCAATAAAAACCTTTGTGCATCAGTGTGATTTCTTAATCACAAGGATTGGGACTCAGCCTGGAGGGGTGACAAACCGCAGCATAGGGTAACAATTACAACTGCTGCAGACTGCTAATAGACGCCACAGTCACTGTTTAAAGCAGGTGGTTTAAAGTAGTATTTCGGTGTTTTTGTTGTATATGTGTATTTGTTGAGCATTCCAAAATTGAAGGAAGTACACCAATTAAATTAAAGTAACTTATGGAGCTATTCTAATTATTGGTGGTAAATACCAGGAAATCAGCAGTTGAGAAGACAGTGGGACGGTACTAGAGGACGTGTCATTACTGTCGGTGTGCCTACAGTGATGTACATCCGAGTGGCATTGGCCGTGAGCAGCAAAGGTGATGAAGGACTTTCAATTGGAGGAGGTGAGGTTGGAAGGACTTTTTGAAGGTGCAAAGACGCATTTGACATTTTTATTACACTCGTGAAAATTATGAAATTCAATTCACATTTGATAGAATTTCACGACTGCAGAATTTTGCACATTGTTTTCCGCTGAGAACTGGTTTAAATAGAACCCTGCCACTACCTTGCGTGATTTTTGAATGCGAGGTGCCCTCCTGTTCCATTTTCACATGAAATTCTGCAAAGTGGATTTTGCAAAATGTCCCTTAATTTCGAGAAGTTTTCCAAAAATGTAAAACAATATTTTGCCATTTCATGTAGGTCTGAGGAGAGAACGTATGTTCAATGAGTGGGAATGCAAGTAGAAAGATGTCAGAACATTTTCTGAGAAAAGCACATTAAGTCAATCATTAGATGGGAAGGGAGAGTTCGGTGGCATGGACAACGATTTATCAAAATACGAGGTAACAGAAGTGACATCACATACCTTTGCGATCCGATATCACAGACTTCTCAGCAGCTTCCATTTTGCTGCTCAGGAGCTATGTGAAGGGCAAGTGTTTCTGCCCCTGCCTTCATGATTCACGAGGCCCTGGGTGAGAAGGGCCGTGCAGGGGTACCCAGAGGCATATAGATGTGGCAGGTGCCAAACCTGGTTTCTGTAATGTTTAGTGGTGGTATTGGTGAGCAGTGCTTCCACAAGTGCGGAAGTGCCCCATTACACGTTCCCTGTTAATTACGCGGGAGAAAACAGGTTTGGAGCTAAAGATTCCTTCTAGTATCCCACCCATGAGTAATTGAGTATCACAAGTTAATCCCCCATAAAATAATCTAAATGCCCTGGAATTATTAGGCCTGTTGTTTGTGTCCCCACCCCTCCCAGCCCTACCCCCCTTTAAAAATAATCTGATAGACCTGTTATTATTAGGTCCTTTTGTGCAGGTTTTGTTCGTTTCCTGGGAGTTAACACTGTCGCTGCCTACTACCTGCTGCAGTAGGGTAGCTGCTTCAGGTAAGGTGCGAAAGGTGTGGGCGGGGAGTGAGCTGGCCAGACCCTCTGTATTCTGGCTGCGCAGCATGGTCTGCTCCCCCGGGGTGCCATTCAGAGACAGAACATCGAACCTGGCCATTTTCCCGAGGACACGGCAGCCATGTTGTCTCGCTTGCTTAGAGGGAACTGGAAACATGCTGGAGGCGGGGTGGGGCACCGGACAAAGGTTGTTTTAGAGAGCCGGAGAAGCATACGTCTAGTTATAAAAAAATCTACGGAGGGCAAGGGGCCAACGAAACAAATGCTCTTCCCGGCCTGTCGAGAGAGAAGTGTAATTGTTTCAGTTTTTATAGGATCCGTGGGCTGGCCGGAACCTCTGTATTCTGCCTGCGCAGCATGATCTGCTCCACGGGGTGCCGTTCAGAGACAGAACATCAAACCTGGCCATTTTCTCGACGACACGGCAGCCATGTTGTCTCGCTTGCTTAGAGGGCAGGAAACATGCTGGGGGCGGGGTGGGGTACCGGACAATGGTTGTTTTAGAGAGCCGGAGAAGCATCCGTCTAGTTATAAAAAAATACACGGCGGTCAGGGGGCCAACGAAACAAATGCTCTCCCCGGCCTGTCGAGAGAGAAGTGTAATTGTTTCCGTTTTTATAGGATCTCTTAAAGATACAGCACCCTGTTTATGATGTTTTGCAGCAAGTGTCTGGCTGTAATGCCTCCCATGTCAAACCTTGAAAGCAAGACTATAAGTTCCGGATATAACTAGGCGGAGAAAAGCAACTGGAAACAAGAGAGAGAGACGCGGCGCTCTGCAGACTGTCTGCAGGACAGGGCACCATCGACAATTTAATAATTACAGGGATCGTCCACATGCCGCAGGGATCTAAAGTCACTAGAGCTGAGCCAACCATTGCCGCCCGAGGTAAAGGGTCACTCGCGGCCAGTTGCGATGAAGTCAGTTTATAAAAAACAACATCCTTTCCTCCTCGCGCACACTGGGCATATGTTCCCCATTAGGTCCACGCAGATCTGTGCATTTTGTGATGATGTCAGCACCGCGGGGTGACTTTGAGTTTATCTGTATGAGAAAAACGCCGAGGACCAAGCAATGAGGAAGATTTCAAAAAAGCTTGCGGGATTTTGGCAGGAATAGTGAGCTGCACAGCGGGTGGAAACTTAAACTGCAACAAAACTTCACTCGAGCCCTCCTCTGCCTCCGCCTCTCCCGCACTCTCAGTCTCCGTCAGATCAGCCCACACACGCACGGCTCCAGCGACCAGCAGAGGCAAACACAGCAGATTCAGACGCCTGCCAGTTTATCAGCGGCGCGCGCCCCTCTGCAGACTCCCCCTGCATTCCACGAGGCGCGCGTCGTGATCCGATTCTTTCTGCCATGCTGTCTGAGGCAGAAGCTCACGGGCCCAACGTAATCCTATGGAAAAACGCTGCGCGTGGCCAGCTCTTGTCTCCCTTCGTTGTCGGCTGATCCGGCAGCTATAGTTCTCGTGGCGAGAACGCGCTTAGCGCGCGTTCGTCATAGCGAGACCTAAAAAGTGATTTAGATCTGCGTTTGACATAATCAGTAAACAGAACCAGATGAGCTGACAACCTGCACATGCCAGGGTGAAAACAGAATCATGTGTTGGCCGGCAACGGCACATGGAGCAAATGAATATGGCCTACGCCAGACCATTACAAAATTCTATATTCATTCTACTGACCTCCCGACAAATTAAACAAGAAAATCGGGTAGAGTCCTCTTGGACCGAAACGACTTACAAGCGTCGTAGTCTTCCTCCTTGTGCTGCGGAGAGAGGCACAAGTTACAAACTTGATGTAGGTCGGCGCGAGGGTACTTGGCATGGCAACCAGTACAGAAATGGAATGGAGTCCGTTCCATTTGCAGATGGCTGGCCCTACGCAGCAAAGCCCGACGGTTGCCCACAAGGTTTTCTATCATGGAGAGGGCATTTATGTTAGTGACAAGATCTAGTGGTTAAGTTAGATCACAGATTGGGAGAGCGAAAGAGTGAAAGACCCAGAAGTGATTTAAGAACTTGTCATTTTAGAGTTGAGAAAAAAGAAACAGAAGAAACAGAAGAAAAGAACACACATGTGGAACCAATGCAGATTGGTGGTCTGAAAGGACAACTTCCTGCAGAAGAAAAAGAACGCAGGCGAAAGGGCAATTTGTGTCTTCATTGTGGCAAGGCAAGTCACTTTGCAAAGGATTATCCAGTTAAAACTAACAAAAGGAAAGCTATAGCAATAACAGACAAACCATTGAGAGAGTCAGAAAACTAGATTTCTCGGAGAAAAAAGAGAACGTTTCTTTGAGAACAACTTCAGTACAGATCTCACAGTATGCCACTAATGTTGTTAATCGTACTCCGAAGCACTTTACAATTAGGGTAACCTTTATTATAACAACTCAAGAAAGACACAGCTTGGCTGTTCTGATTGATTCTGGGGCTACAGGCAATTTTATTTAATTTGGAATTAGCCAGTAAATTAGGAACAACTCGAGCTGCAAAATCTGAACCAGAACCAGTCAGAGCTGTAAACGGCTCAGCTTTAGCCTCTGGATTAATTAAGTTTCATAACAAACCTTTGACCATAGGTGGAGAAAATGGGCACACTGAAGAAACTGTTTTTGATCTAATTGATACACCCACTTTTGGTGTCATACTGGGAGTACTTGGTTAGAACTACATAATCTGAAGATAGATTGGATTAAAAGAACTGTCACTTTAGACTCCTCCTTTTGCAGAAATCATTGTTATTCGGAAACTCAAGATCCCATAACTCCATTATTTTGTTCTACCTTACAACAAGATTCTCAACAGTTACCCAGCGAATATCAAGACTATGCTGATGTATTTGACCCTGTCCGAGCAACTAAATTACCACCACACAGAGTGTTCGACTGCAGGATAGACTTGATCCCTGGTGCAGTCTTAATCTGTAGTACGATATACGCCTTAACTGAGCCTGAAAACCAATATTTGAGAACATACTTAAACAAACTGTTAGAGATTGGTGTTATAAGACACTCTACGTCACCAGTCTCTTCGCCACTTTTCTTTGGAGCTAAAAAATCTGGCGATCTGAGGGCGTGCATAGATTACCGCGCAGTTAACAAGGCAACGATTAAAAATCGTTATCCATTACCTCTTAGCTCAGTCTTGCTGAATCAAATTAAAGGATCAAATATTTATACTAAATTGGATTTACGGGCGCATATCACCTTGTTCGTATTAAGGAGGGAGGCGAATGGAAGACCACCTTTTGCACAAAATATGGTCTATTCGAATATACAGTAATGCCATTCGGTCTCTGTGATGCCCCGGCAGCGTTTCAGTATTTCATCAATGAAGTCCTACGTGATTAACTTGATGTCTGTGTCATCGTATATATTGATGACATACTGGCCTTCTCCAAGACTGAGGAAGAGCATACTACACATGTTCGCTCAGTTCTACAAAGATTAAGAGACAATTCTTTGTATGTGGAACTTGAAAAGTGTGTATTTAACACAAAGAAGGTCGAATTTTTAGGTTATTGGCTTTCTCCCGAAGAAATAATTGTGGACCCAAAAAAGGTTGAAGCAATTTTAAATTGGCCAACTCCCTCTTCTGTAAAAGACACGCAGCGAGTACTAGGTTTTGCCAATTCTGATAGGAGCTTCATATCTAAATTTTCTAAGATAGTGACACCCAATTGCCTTCTACTCGCGCAAAAGGTTACCAGCTGAACAGAATTATACCAATGCAGAACGCAAGTTATTGCCAATTAAAGCAGTCTTTCTTGAACGGAGACACAATTTATTGGGTGCAAAGCATACAATTACCATATTATCAGACCATAAAAATCTCCCGTTTTTCACCACAGTTAAGGCACTCAATCCCAGACAGATGCGCTGGTTACTTCTTTTTTGTGAATTGGATTTCATCATAACGTACTGCCCTAGACAAAAGCAACTCCTGTCTGACACTTTGTGAATTCTTTGTTACGCTAACATCCTTTTCACAAACGAATCTAGACAAAGTATAATTCCTTCTGAAAAAATAGTGGCAGTCACACAAGCCGACACCTTTTCAGACCAGGTTACATTGAGTGTTCAGGTGGTAAATGAACATCAATGCCGAGCTCAGAAACAAAAAACACCATATTTGAGGGTTACTTCTTCCACAAGGATAAACTGTTTATCCCTCAAGAAAACTTGCGACAACAGATATTACACTGGAATCATGATGTTAGCACAGCAGGACATCCAGCGGTCAATAAAACTTTAGAGTTATTTCCGCGGCATTTCTGGTGGAAAAACATCAGACATCAGTTCAACAATATATAAAAGCCTTCCCAGTGTGCACACAACAAAAGTCCTTCCATTCATCCCCTAAAGGTCTTGTACAACCATTGCCCATACCTCCGCTTCCCTGGCATACTATCAGTTTGGACTTCATCACAGATTTGCCTAAATCCCATAACTTCACTGCAATTTTAGTAGTTGTGGATCTTTTGTCTAAAATGGGGCACTTTATTTGTTTACAAAAACTACCAGCAGCTACAGAATTTAGTGAAGTGTTCATAAATCATATTGTAAAACTACATGGCCTTCCCAGTAAAATAATTTCCGACAGGGGGCCTCAATTCGTTTCAAAATTCTGGAGTCAGTTGTGCAAACATTTAGGAATTGAAATAGCATTATCCTCCGCTTCTCACCCACAGACTGAAGGCCAGACAGAAAAAGTTAATCAATACCTTGAACAAAGTCTACGGTGCCTAACCTCCATTATATCGGCTCATTGGGATGAGGTCCTACCATGCAGCTTTAGGCTGTTCCCCTTTCTTTTTTTATAACTAGCTTACATCCACGATCTATTCCTGCCATCCTTCCAGATTTATGCCTGCTGTGACCGAAAGATTAACAGAATTGTGAGAATTTCAAGAACAAGCCAAGGGTAGTTTAGCCAAAAATAAACAAAAGGTCAAATTATCAGTCGAAACACAAAACACCAGCACCACCCTATAAAGTAGGGGATCTCGTCTGGTTATCAACCAGAAATATCCAGATTGAAGGCCCCAAGAAACTAAACCCTAGGTTCATTGGCCCCTTTCCCATAAATACCATTTTGAATCCAGTTTCAATGAGATTAACTTTGCCCTCGGAATATGCCATCCACCCAGTTCTTCATGTATCTTTGCTCAAACCACATGATCCATCCACACGAAAAGACAACCCTCCTCCACCTGTTGTAGTTGGAGACAATATTGCATATGAAGTAAATCGCATTATAGATGCAAAACGTATACATGGTCGATTACAGTATTTAATTGACTGGAAGGGTTATGATGCGTCAGAAAGATCCTGAGAACCAGACACACATGTACATACTCCCAGATTGGTCTGATCTTTCCATGCCTTGCATCCGGAAAAACCCTGTCACATACGAAGACCTTTGGGGGGGCAGGAGGCATTTCCTGCATGTGTAAACGGTCTTGGCATGTACATGTGAATTACTTGGGCAAGATCTAAGACCCAAATCACCTTCACATGCACACGTGAGAAAACCTGAGACCCAAAGCTATTTAAACCCCACCTACTTGGTTCCCGATGTTTCGCTTCAAGCCTAAACACTCACCTGACTCCGGACGTGGGTGGGAGAGCATCCTAAGCTTTTCAGCGCTCCACCCTGCTTCCTCCCCTGTCTTCACTCAGTGTCTTCGGCTGTGTTCTTGCTGCCCAGATTACATTTCAGACATCCCTTCCTATTTCTGAATTTCCGTCTCCAAATCCTCTCCCAGCACGGTTTCCGATTTCCTGCAAAAGAGAAAAGAAAAGAGAATCAGCAAAGGGTTGCCAAGCAACACCTCGCTCTGCATGGTAAAGCGTTAGCATGCTTGAACACATACCAGTAAGAATTTAAACTCTATGAAAACTGTGGCAGACCTCTTGACCTTCTATAAATCAAGAGAACGTTTTAGAACTCTTCCTGAAACAATCCAAGGACTTTAAGGACATTGAGTAAGTGAAGAATGTTAAAGTAAAACAGACATTTGTGTAAATACCTTGAGTCTGATTAGAAAACTGAAAGGGAACAGAGAGCTTGATTGTTATAATTATTTATATATATTTAATGTGAAATTACGGAGCAAATATTGTAAAGGATATCAGTAACTCTTGTGATAATTTGAGCAATCACAGATTATTAGTGCACCTGTAGTGTTTTTTTGGTTTATTCTTTCTTTTAGTTTCAAGAATCCTTTTGAGAAAAGGTCAAGGGTAATTCAGGTATACCCAATTAAGAGTTCCAAAGCAGATGTTTGACCTAAAGAAGTCATTTAGGGTGTTCAGATTAATCAGGTACATTTATAAGATTATACACGAGCTGAAAACTGAAGCCCAGTAACACTTTGCCTTTCTCGAGAGACATTCTACACGACTCTTTTCTCTCGTCCCTATTCCCCCCCCCCCCCCCCCCCCCCGGTTCGATCAGGGCGGCAAGTGAATCCTATCCTTGCCTCTCTGGTGGAGTTCAGAGGGAGTTGGGTAATAGAGGCATCAACGAAGGAACAAACCAGAGTACAGGTGGGTGAATTCATGACACCCTGGGCCCCGGGCACCACCTCCAAGGGGCTTTGTACACGTTGGGAAGGGGGCTGCGCAGCCCCCATTCTAGAGCCCTTGATGGCCTGGGGACCATGACCCCCTAGAGCCAGCTGCAATGTCTCCTACTATGCCATAGCAAACTCTGCTTTGCTTCTTAGAAGCGAGAGCAGGAAACCTGCTCTCGCTTCCAAGAAGCAAAGCAGAATTGCTTATGGGCAAGGGGAGCTGCATGTTAGCAGCTCCCCTTGCCCAAAAGCAATTATGGCTCCCGCAGGAGGCGAGGAGCTGGCAGGGACCATTGGGGCATTGGGGCTCCCTCCAAATTGAGGGTCGGCCCAAGGATGGGGTCCCTGGGAAACAAATGGCACGGGAGGAGGGCCACAAAGCCCCCTCCCCTTTAGTTTATTGATTTTTTTTTAATGGAAGGGCAGCCCTGGGGGATGTGGTCCCCGGGGCTAGAGGTGGCCCTGGGGAGTGAGGCCACGCTGCCCCCTCCAGGCAATTTTCTTTTTACACAAGGCCAGGTCCTGGGGGATTGGGTCCCCGGGCTCACAAGTGACCCAGGAGCATGGGGACCCCCTCCCTGTAAAAAAATTAATAAAACAAGGCCAGGCCCCGGGGGATGTGGTCCCCGGGGCTCAAAAAATGTTAAGAGAAGGCGGGCCACACAGCCCCCTCCTAAAAAAGAAAAAAGAAAACCGAAGCTGGATCTCGCCAGAGGCCCCGCCCCCTCCCTGCACCACTTGAAAACACGCCTTCTGGCGCGTTTTGGGTAGGGGGATGAATTCTCCTCGCATCTTATGGGTCCTTAGGGGCCAACTAGCCTACCAGGTACCTCCAGCAAGCACCACACAGTGGGATTGCTGAGAGGTGGTCCGAGGCCACGCCCTTTTTTACACCACTTTGCAAACGCACCTTGTGGCGCATTGCTGATGGGGCAATGAGGTCCTGTTGTGTCCTGAGGCCCTCAGGACTAAAGTGAACTTCATCCCCTGAGCAGCAGTGCGCCAGGAGTCGCGTTTGCAGAAGGTGTAAAAAGGTGGCGTGGCCTTTGAACACTCTCAGCAATCCAGCTGTATGGGGCTTACTGGAGGTAACAGGAAGGCTAGTTGGCCCTGAGGGACAAGGCACTGTCGCAATTAAAACTCACATGTGACTATTATTTTTTTTGCAGATTTTTATATAGCGTGAACTAGACCCGAACCGAATCGAGTATCAGAGCGCTTTACATAGCACCAGTTACGTTACAGGAGGACAGACACACATTCATTATAGGCACGGGGAGATTAAGTGTGTTGCCCAGAATCACACAAGATTTTGGCGTCATTACCGAGACTCGAACCCAGATCCCCATATGGCAGTGGTCTGCATTTTCTGAGACTCTGGCTTTACTGCCTCACTGATGAGTGATCCTATCAACTTTCCGGTACTCACTGACACCAATGTGCTCCTCGACCCTTACCTCTACACTCAAAGATATCAATTTATAATAGGATCTTCCAGTTAAGCCATAGGCTAGTTAGTAAATTCTCTCTCTCTCAATCTATGCAGCCTCCATTTGTAACTGCTTCGACTGCCTACTCTTTGGAGGGCAGCACGTTGGCAATCAAAGTCTTGTATAGATCATGATTACTGGACTATTTATACTTCACAGATGTGCTTGCGATTACTCTGTGGCATACTTTTTCCCTAAAACAGCAGACTACAGACAGTATTTCCTTGTGAGAACTAGTTGGCACTGAAAGTCGATGTACCATTCTATTGTGAGTTAACTTTAAAACTGTTTATCCTGAATTTTTTTAATGGATCAATATTGCTGATTTTTCTTTATTCCCACCCCCTCCAAGTGGTGTAATTGTTTTGATTTTCATTAGTAAATCCCCGTGCAAAAGACATTGCTACCTGCACATGGTTATAGTATTTATGAAAAGTACGTCAATTTATGAGAAAAAAACCTTTAACATCACAAATTCCTTCTCTGCTGCCTTTCTTCTCAGTCCACTTTAATTTCTCTCATTACATGTCTCTCATGAATGTGGTCCCTCTTCTATCCTTTTCAGCCTCTCATTCCCTCACTCTGGTGGTCCTTCATGCTCTTACTTTATCTCTTACTTTCTCTTTCTAGCTTCTCACTTTCTTTCTCCCGAATTATCTCACTATTTTCTTTTAACTCTCTTCCTCTATTTCAACAGCCTTTTTTTCTTTCAATCTTGTTTTTTTCTCACTCTTTTTTTTCCTGCTTTTACTTTTTATGTCTCACTGTCTGTTGTATTTTTGCTCTCTTGATCTTGTTCTCTTCTGCTAGCTCTGCTGCTCTTTTTATCCCCCTGTTCTTAACTCATCCTCATCTGTGTCTCCTTTTATCTCTTTATTTTTGCCTTATTTGCTCTTCTTCTCATCCATTGTCTGCATCACCCTCTTTCTTTCCTCTTTTTCACTCTGTTCTCTGATACCTTTGGGTTTCCTCTTGCTCTCCATTCTCATCTTTCTCACTCTCCACCCTACTTGCATAGTGTGCACCTTTAAGCACTCTGAATAAGGGGGACATCATATCTGACAATCTCTGGCTGACATCCATCATCTCACAAATTCTAAATTCTAACCTTTGACTTTTTCACTCTATTCTATGATTCCCTTGAGTTTGTAGTCACTTTCATGTTAATTTGTTTCTCTTTTGCTCTGGTTCTTACCCTATTTCATTCTCTCATGCTATTTCTCACTTAGTTTTCACATTCTCTTAGTCTATCTTTCTATCTCTTATGCTATTTTAGTCACAGACCCCTCAGGATATAGCGGCATGGATTAGCAAATTTAGCGGCACAAAAATGGAAATTTAGCGGCACAAATATGGAAATTTAGCTGCAATTTTGCGGCATTTTATGTAGCCATTTTTCCTACAACAAACACAGATATCTTAGTTTTTTTAGTTATTTAACAACATGAAGCTATGTATATTTGGTTTCTTTACAATGTAGACACTTTGGGGCAGATTTACAAGCCCCTTGCGCTGCTTTTACGCCACCATTGCGTCACTTTTGTGACGCAGCGGCGGCGCAAAAGATGCACCATTGTGCGGGGTATTTACTACGTGACGCATCTCCCAGATGCGTCACGTTGCAAAGCCCTGCGCCCGAAGAGGCGTACCATTGCAGGTCGGTTTCTGTCTTGCAATAGCCTTAGAGCTTGGTGCCACTGTACCTGCTGCACTAATGATGGCTATACCTATCGCCCCTTTTATTAGTAAGCACGTTAAATAGTACAGTGTATTTTGAACACGACCTGATATCCCACCGGATGCCCGTTCAACAGACCTAACCACTAGAGAAAGAGCAGTCAAAACCGCCAAGTGGTCACTTGTTAAACAGTAGCGAACTGCATGTTGGTACTTGTAGTTTCGTTGCAAAATGTCAGCCTGCAAATCGTCTCCGATTTAAAAGCGGGAACTGGTTGAAGTTGACACCCATGACATGGGGCCACTTGACGCCCGTGTTAAATTTCTCGCCTCTAGGATTTTTCCCATGGCTCACTCCCAGGGGGAAATGGTCTGCAATAGGTGAGCTCAACCCTCTGACTTCATCCCTTGTCCAGCGCGCCTCTGCAGATACCCCATCCCATGTGCGCCTCAGCTCTCTCGGCTGAGTGGTTCTGTCTGTTTATCTTGAGGGACAGACATCTCTGCACGGCGCTCCGTCTCCAAGCCAGCGAATAGGGTGACCAACTGGCATTGGTGCAAATTCAGGACGGTGAGTGTAAAAATTCAGGACAAAGGGTCAAAATTCAGGACATAAATTCAGGACAGGAGCTCAAAATTCAGGACAAAACTTCAGGACAATAGGTACGTTTTACAGACACATCAGAGGTCGCGCAATAGTATATAAGTAAGCCCAGCCATTTCCAAACATATTCAACCGTTTGCAAACCTATCCATCATGTATCCTTCCATCTATCATTTCACTCATCCATCCCTTCATCCATCCCCTCATCCATCCTTTCACTCATCTCCATTATCCATCCACCCTTTCACCCTATCCATCTGTACACTTATCCATCCACTCTTCATCCCATCCATCCATTCACTCATCCATTCAGCCATTTACCCTTTTACCAATCCAGCCATCCTTTCACTTACTAATCCTTCCACCCATCCACTATTTTAGTCATCCATCCATCCTCCCTTTCTCTCTCCATCGACCCTTTCACTTAGCCATCCTTCCTTCCATCCATCCTTTCACCCACCCATCATCCATCCATCCATCCATCCATCCATCTATCCTTCCCCTCATCATCCATCCTTCCCCTCATCACCCATCCACCCTTTTCCCTCATCATCCATCCATCCATCCTTTTCCCTCATCATCCATCCATCTACCCATCCACTCTTCATCCATCCATCCTTCCCCTCATCATCCATCCATCCTTCCCCTCATCATCCATCCATCCTTTCACCCACCCCCTCATCATCCATCCATTCCCTCATCATCCATCCATCCACCCTTCCCCTCATCATCCATCCTTTCACCCACCCCCTCATCAACCATCCATCCATCCATCCCCTCATCATCCATCCATCCTCCTTCCCCTCAATCCATCCCCTCATCCATCCATCCTTCCTCTCATCCATCCTTCCCCTCATCCATCCATCCTTCCCCTCATCCATCCAACCTTTCATCCATCATCCATCCTCCCCCTCACCCATCCATCCATCCATCCTTCTCATCCATCCATCCTTCCCCTCCATCCATCCATCCATCCTTCCCCTCATCCATCCATCCTTCCCCTCCATCCATCCATCCATCTCCTCATCCATCATCCTTCCCCTCATCCATCTTTTCCCTCATCCATCATCCAGCTACCCTTCCACCCATACATCCAGCTATTTACATTTTCTCTCCATCCTTCCCCTCTCATCAATCCATCCATCCTCTCTCATTATCCATTTATTCAATCTTTCATTCATCCATTCACCCTTTTGCTAATTCATCCAGCCATTCACCCATCCCTTCACTTACTTACTCGCCGACCTTTCCATATTAATTTTGAGCTGAGCCCTTTTGAGAAGAGGCCCATCAAGAACTTCACCCTCGCTGCAGGGGCCGTTCCAGGACTGGGACAGAAGCCACCCACGGCGGAGACAAGATCCACCACAGGGGGGGACAAAAGCCATCACAGGTGTAGGTGGACTGGAGCCACAACATGGGGGGACAGGAGCCATCACAGGCGGGGGGTGGGCTGGAGCCACCACATGGGGGGACAGGAGCCATCACTGAGGGGAGGGCAGGAGCCATCACAGGAGAGGGAACAGGATCCACCAGGGTGGGCACAGGGGTGGGCATGCAGTATTCTAGTATCATCTTGGGCTCCTCGCCCCCTCCTGCACAAGACAACAAGACAGGCTCTGTCCAAAATGCCATCCCCCACTGTGATGTACAGTACTTACAGGAGATACTCTAAGAGAGCTGATTGAACTGATTGTCCTCCATACTCTGTTAATCAGTGTGGGTGCGATTGTGCCATTTCTGTATTTTCTTAAATTATAGACTGCATGTTTGAAGAACCGAGGTTTGCTAACAATTTAGTGACAGTAATTACGCTCCGTGAAGAGAACCATGTGCTGACTCGGTGTAATCAGGGGTGTAATCTGGCCGAGTATCGGATGTTTGGGGCCCTGGGTAGAAATGGAATGTGTGAGCCCCCCTATAAATAGCAGAGACATGACACATTCAGGGCTGTTTGCATGTGAATAGATGTCGCAGCTCCTGAACCTGCAGCCACTCCCTCTCAGTCACCTTCGAAGCACCTCTTAACAGGTCATCAAGGGCTGGAGGTGTGAGGTTTGCCATCCCGCGGTGACGCTTCAATGCTGCTGAGTATCTGCCACATAAAGCAGACCCCCCAGAATATAGCGAAAAATGCTGCGATTTCTACAAAAATGCCGATTTTGCGGGCATTTTTGTAAAAATCGCGGCATTTTTAAAAAAGTGCCGATTTCGCGGCAAATCGCGAAATCGCGATATCCTGGAGGGTCTGCATAAGACAACAAAAAAACTGTATATTTTAAAAAATCTAAAAGAAGAACAACTATTTTACATTAACTGAGGGGTATGGGAAGACAGTGCTTATCAACATCGAAATGCCAAGGAAATAAATAAAAGGCCATTTTAAACACCGTTTCATACCTGCTAATTAAATTGCTTTCTGATAACAGAAACTAGCCAGTCCTCCAATGGAATGCATAAAAATGTGCCTCTTTCAGTTAGCCCCCTATGAAAACAGGGACACAAGACAAATTTCTTGAAATTTGAAAAACCGGGGTTGTCCTGGTAAAACCGGGGCACCTGGTCACCCTAATCACACACGCACTTCATAACCTTTGTTTCTCCTTTGCTGTTTCTCGTTCTGTTTTCTACAACATTCACTCTTTTTTATATCCCCATTTTCTCTCTTGCTTTGTTTTCTTATATATATTCTCTGCATATCAGGTTTCAAAGAGGCTTTTCCGGGTCGCAGAGTTGAAAGGGTCTTATCTAATGTATGGTTCATATGAGGGCAGATGGAGTCACATCAGGGCACATAAAAGTAAACAGCCCAGTGCAACCAACTCCCAGTGCACCGAAGGTTAGGTGTCAAAGTGCAAAATGCTCCTAGGACAGAGAACATAGGCACATCTAGTATTAGCGCAGCAGGCACAGTGGCACCAGGGCTGAACAAGAGGTGAGAGCCGGGGCCATGGCCAAGCCGGAGACCAAGATGGTTGCTCGGCTTTGAAGCTCTGCCAGCAGTCGTTGCAACAACGTAATTTCCCGCTATCCAGCGTGGCTTCCGGGCAGAGAAAAGACGCCTGAATGCAGCGGAAGGGATCCTGATTAAAGGTCTCCCTGTATTGCTGCGAGAAAACCACCGGAACGGCAGAAATCGGCGACTCCAGGCGGAAGGACGACTTTCACGATGGCGGCATCGACGATATGAGGAGACTCCGGGTGCGGCGGCGGAGGGACTGAGCCAGCAGCTGGGGTGCTGTGAGTCACCGGGCCACGAGCTGGAGCGTTGAGCGTCCACATTCTGGGCAAAGTGGCGCTCGGTACTGGCGGGAGGTCCGTTTGACCTCCGGTGGTCCGAGGGCGGCACTCTTATGTCTGAGTTGATCGCGGGGGCACACAGGGACGGTGCCTGTGAACGTTCCCCCGTCGACACCTGGTACAGCATTTCCAAAGCGCCCTTGGGGATCTCCTCCCCGCATATGCACTTGCTCGGCCGCGGCCTGCGCTGTTCTCCCCCTTTTCCCCGTAGGGCTCCATTGTTGTAACCCTTCCTGGCGTGGCTGCGCTGCTCCCGGAGCGAAAAACGGAATCCAAACCTCAGCAGTGTCTCCGCCCCTGCCACAAATTTATGCTGCAGCAAACTTGAAACATTAACTGCCGACTGCACATTGCCTTGTCTTCAAACAACCTGCTTCGTGGAAGTACTGTGCCTCGACCACTGCTGCGCCACAAGCTCCATTGTGGGAGACAATAGTGAAATACCCAAAACCTCCCCTGTTGTCAAGAAAATACAAACATGGGTTGGATGCCCATTCTTTGCTGATCAGTTCTGCTTGCCTAATCTCTCTTCGCCAGCTACTTGCACCTGCTCTGCGGCCATAACCAGAAGACTCTGGCATTGGGCTTAATTAATACTTGGCGGGTGGAACTGCGATATGGGCCGCAAAGACCCCAAACAGCGCTTTCTCCCCTTCGAAACGTTCACCGAAGTAGCACAAGAAGCCCCTGACAACGTGGTGAAAGGTGGCCAGAAAGACACAACATCAGAGGGTGATACCAACCAATTAGGTTCCCTGCTCCAAGAGATGAGAGCGGTGTTCAGAGCCCTAGATGTGCGCTTTGATGCCCTAGATAAGCACATGGCGGATCTGGGATCGAAGATCCAAGTTCACGACGTGGTGGAATCGCATACATCAGATCTAGGAGATGGAACCGCTCAATCCTTGAAAAGGCTCGGCCAAATGGAACGTTACCTCAAAGACGTCGCGATCAAGAAAGAGGACTTAGAGGCACGCAGTCGCCAAAATAACGCGCACATTTTGGGTGTTCCGGAATCGACAGCCGCTGGTCGCATGGACACCTTGGTAGAAACAATCCTGATATACTTGTTTTGTAGAGAAGTCTTCTCTATGGGCTTTGTGATAGGACGCGCTCATAGATCACTAGGTCCAAGGCCCAATCTGGATGCCCGCCCAGACCCATCATTGCCCGTGTCATGAACTTTAGGGATCGAGACACGGCCCAGCGCCTGGCACGAGAACGGGGCGAAATGGTATGGCAGGGCTCCAAGCTGTCCCTATACCCAGACTTTACAATCATGGTACAGGAGGCCAGGCGGAAATACACTGGAGTGTGGCGCCGTTGCCAGGGCGACTGATGCTGGACGCACATACGAGAAGGGCTTCTCCTTAAGTGACATAGGTCATACGCAAAACCCTCATAGCACTGACTATACTCATTACACTGGCAGGCATAACACATGGACGAGGCTCGACTATTGGCTGGCATCCCCAGAACTTATCAGCTGGTGTCATGTGATCCGGACGCTTCCTCGCACATATTCGAATCACTCCCCTGTATTATTAACATTGAAGGTCCCGCGACCCGAGGGTTTTGAACGACAGTGGCGATTCCCCAGCCATGCATTAGATGATGAAGTTTTTAGACAGGAATTACGAGAAGCGATAGAGGCTACTTCGTCATTAACACTGGTTCAGTAGACACTGTGGCAAAGTTATGGGAGGGTTTTAAAGCATACATGAGGGGCGTGTGTATATCCAAAAATGCCGGTGTAGTGAGGGATTTGTGCAGTACTTTAGCCCGCCTGGAAAAGGACCTAGGGCCGTTAGACTCTGAACAACGCCAGGCAACAGGTCCCGAAATAGACAAGCAACGTTTGTCCCTGCTCACAGAATTCAAAGATACCGCTGAGAGGGAGATCCTTTTTATGGGGAAATACTACAATGCCAGGAAATACGGCGAAGGTGAGCGGCCGGGACGAGTCCTAGCACAGATGATTTGACCTCTCTATTGTAAGGCATACATCCCCGATGAGAACTTCGTCAGGACAACAGATCACTGACCCACTGGATATCCAGGGGGAATTTATGTCCTATTTTGAAACATTATACACCACTAGATTGGGTCAAGACAGGGTGCAGCAGAAGAGCTATTTGTCTGAGGTCGCTTTAGTTTATCTCAAGAAGTTTATGCAGGACTTTCTCTGTGAGCCTATCTCTGAGGAGAGCATTGGTGAGGCCTCTCTGCCCTCAAGAGTTCCTCGGTCCCGGGGCTCGACGGTTTCACAGCGGATTTTTATAAGGCCTATGAAGATTTATTGATTCCCCATCTCCTTAAAGTATATGCAGAAGCCCTGGAGAGGCAGATAATACCTCCCACCCTGTGTATCATCATTCTTCTCCCCAAACCTGGCAAGGACCCCCTGCTATGTGGTTCCTAAAGACCGTTATCACTCTTAAACCTAGACTACAAAATAATGGCAAAGGCTCTGGCATGTTGCCTGTCTCTCTCAATAGAATCTATAATTTCCCCGTCCCAGTCTGGTTTCATACCCCATCGCTCGACAGCCTTCAATCTACGCACATTATTTAACACTCTGCATAGAATTAACTCGGAAATCCCTGCTGCGGCAATCCTATTTGATACAGAAAAGGCATTTGACTCCCTTGAATGGCCTTTTATTTTATCCAACATGGAGCTGCCGTTTGGTTTCATTACCATGACTGCCCTGCTATGCAGTCAACCGCTGGCCCGACTATAACTAAATGGTACATTGACGGCTCCCTTCTTACTTTCACGCGGCACGAGACAGGGCTGCCCGTTGTCGCCTCTGTTGTTCATTTTAGCCATGGACCAACTAATGAGGCACTTCCAAGAGAAACACCTTCATAGGTGTTTACAGTTCACCACCGGCCCATTGTTAGTATAATTGTATGCAGATTACACGATTTTATATGCACCGAACCCCCAGACTAATTTGGATCCCCTTATCCGGGAAATTCTGCCCTTTGGTAGACATTCTCGACTGGGAATCAATTGGAACAAATCTGTAATTTTTCCACTCACTGCCAGCACAGACAAGTGGGACTTGGAATGCGCCCTGGAATGGAATACAGACTCGGTTAACTACCTAGCCATACATATACACTTAGAAACAGAGCAGATCATCCGCCGCAATTACGGACAGCTATTTCCAAATTAGAGACTCAAACAGAGAAATGGCGAAAGCTCCCACTATCCATGGCTGGATGAGTTTCCCTCATTAAGATGGTCGTGCTTCCTAAATTTTTATATCTATTTCAAAACATCCCTGTTGGAAGGGGAAACCCCAGGGGTCAAGATAACTCTCCTAACCACCCGAGATCCTCCTCTCCCACAGTCTATGCCGAGTCTTATTCAGAGGGGTCCTCACCGGGGAGGACTGATCGTACACACTGTTGACACACCACACTTACGAACAGACACCACACCGTGGATCTTTATCAAGTATAAATCTTTATAAAAGGAAAAAGGTAGCAATACAACGATCGAGGGATCGTAAATGTCTTGAAGCACAAGGGAACGGGGAAGCGGGACAGTCTCAAGGGCAGGCCGGTACGTCGCATACCCTGCGCACAGTTCTCAATCCTCGAACTGGGGGGTACGGAGCCGGCAATGGTACTCGCTGTCCTACTCACTTCTTGCTCGGAGTACTTTGGATGGTAGCGTCGATGGTCCAGCAGGACCAGAGGACTCCTCGAGCCGCGACGAGGTCAGCAGGGCTCGATCCAGAGTGCACCGCAGTGCTCGTAGTTCAGGAGGAGCCCCGACAGCGTCAGCAGGGCTCTAGATGGTAGCAAGGGTCTCTTCTCGAGAGGGAGCCGCAACAGCGTCAGCGGGGCTCGGTGGTTCAGTTCCTTAGTTTCAGGGCAGAGTGGCGACAGCGTCAGCAGGGCTCGGTGGTTCAGCTCCTTAGTTACAGGCAAGAGCCGTGACAGCGTCAGCAGGGCTCGGTGGCGAAGTTCCGTAGATAGCAAGGTAGAGCCGCGACAGCGTCAGCAGGGCTCGGTGGATCAGAGTCTGTTTCTCCGCAAGGTCAGCCGCGATCAGATCAGCGGGGCTTTCTTGTCCAAGATACAACTGCCTGCTGGATGGGAGGCAGGCTGTCTTATAGGTCAGGGCCCCTTTGATGTCAGGACCCTCAGAGGCAGGAGGCCGGTGGTCCGAGGGCCAGGCAGCCGATTGTCTGGGCGGCAGGTTCTTTGAAGCTTTGGATTGTGCGTCCAGGAATTCGCAGACGCCCATCAGGGCTACCATGCTGCCATATCCCTTGATAAATCTGCGGTAATACCCTGTGAGCCCTAGGAAAGCGCGCACCTGTGTCTGTGTCGTGGGGATTTCCCAGGCGTTGATGGCGTCTATTTTGGGTTGGAGGGGGGCTACGAGGCCGCTTCCGACCTGGTGCCCGAGATAGACCACGGAGCTCTGTCCTAGCTGACACTTGCTAGCCTTAATGGCGAGGCCTGCGCAGCGCAGGGCTTCTAGTACTTCCCAGAGGTGCTGCAGTTGTTCGGGCCAGTGGGTACTGAACACCGCAATGTCGTCAAGGTAGGCCGCACTGAAACTTTCTAGCCCTGCCAGGACCTGGTTGACCAGTCTCTGGAAGGTGGCGGTGCGTTCTTCATGCCGAAGGGCATTACTCGGAAGTGGTAGTGGCCATCCGGAGTGGAGAAAGCTGATCTCTCTTGGGCCCTCTCCGTGAGGCCGATCTGCCAGTAGCCACTGGTGAGATCAAAGGTACTGAGGTATCGAGCTGACCCGAGGCGGTCAATGAGCTCGTCGGCCCAGGGGATGGGGTGAGCGTCAGTTCGGGTGACTGCGTTGAGTCCGCGGTAGTCCATGCAGAACCTCAGCTAAGGAACAGCGCCTGGGGCGGCGGCCTTCGGAACCAGGACCACGGGGCTAGCCCATGGGCTGTCAGAGGCTTCAACCACCCCTAGGGCCAACATTTTGTCAACTTCGGCCTTGATGCAGGCACGAACTCTGTCTGGGACTCGGTAGGCTCTGTGCCGTACCGGGGGGCTGTCCCCAGTGTCCACGTCGTGGACGCACCAGCTGGTGATGCCGGGGGTGAGGGAGAAGAGGTCCGAGAACTGTCCCAACAACCAGCGACAGTCCTCGTGTTGCACGGGGGTGAGGGAGGAGGAGAGACTCACTCCCTCTACCGAGTCATCTTGGTCCTTCGCCCACAGGAGATCTGGTGGAGGGTCCGTTTCTTCTTCCTCTCCGTCATCAGTGGCAAGGAGTAATCCCAGTTCGGTACGCTCGAAGTGGGTTTGGAGCCGGTTCACGTGGAGAACCTTCAAGGCATTCCTGGCCGATTGCGTATCGACCAAGTAGGTGACTTGGCTCTTGCGTTCTATAACTTTAAAGGGTCCGGTCCACTTATCCTGGAGGGCACAGGGCTCCACGGGGGACATGACCCAGACCTGTTGGCCTGGTTGAAACTCGACCAGAGTGGCATTCTGGTCGTACCAGCGTTTCATCTCTTCTTGGCTGGCCTCCAGGTTGGCCTCGGCCAGCTCGCAAAATCGTCGCGTCTGGTTCCTGAGGGCCAAGACGTAGGAGAACACATCGGGGGGTGTGCTCGGGGAGGCTGTCTCCCAGCCTTCCTTGACCAGGCTGAGGGGACCCCGGACGGGGTGCCCGTAGAGCAGCTCGAAGGGGCTGAACCCCAAGGACTTCTGAGGGACTTCCCGGTATGCGAACAGGAGGCAGGGCAGGAGGACGTCCCACTTGCGTCGGTCGGGCTCCTCGAGACCCATGATCATGCCTTTCAGGGTGCGGTTGAACCGCTCAACTAGGCCGTTACCCTGAGGGTGGTATGGGGTGGTGAACTTGTACGTCACCCCACACTGTTGCCAAAGGGACTTCATGTCCAGGGAAATAAAGTTTGTGCCTCGGTCGCTAACCACTTCTCGCGGGAATCCTACCCGGGAGAAGATTCCCATGAGGGCCCGGCCCACAACAGGGGCCGTCACCGTCCGGAGGGGAATGGCTTCGGGGTATCGGGTGGCGTGATCCACCAGGACAAGGATGAACCGGTGACCTAAGGAGGTCCGGGGGTCCAAGGGCCCGACAATGTCGATTCCCACCCTCTCAAAGGGGGTACTGACAACTGGGAAGGGTTGGAGGGGAGCCTTGCGCTTGCCTCCGCTTTTCCCGCTAGCCTGGCACGTGGGGCAGGACTTACAGTGTGTCTCCACATCGGCGCGCATACAGGGCCAGTAGAAATGGGTCTCGAGTCGTTGGTAGGTTTTAACCTGGCCCAAGTGTCTCGCCAGGGGCACATCATGAGCCAGGTTCAGTAGGAGGCCGCGGAATCGTAGGGGTACCACCAGCAAGTGGGCTGACCCTAGTTCGGCGGTTTTCTGTTCGCTATAAAGGAGGCCGTTTTCCCAATAAAGGTAGTGGGAGCTGGACTGGTATCCGGCGGCCTGGGCCGCGGCCTGCTGCCGGGGCCCCTCAAGGGCAGGGCAGGAGGTCTGCTCCTGGCAGAACTCCTCCCGGGATGGTCCTCCCTCCTGGCGCCACTGGGCCAGCTCAGGGAGATCGTTCAGGGTTGGGATCAGGTCGACGGAGGGTCCAAGGGGACCGTCATCGTCGGGGTGGCTTTCTTCGCTGGAGGGCTGGTCGAGGACCTCGGGTCGCTCGCCTTCCTCCGGGTTCTCATGGGCGGTACAGGGGACTTCGGACTCTTCGTCCCCGGGGTTGGTCATTCTGGCCGTCATGGCGCGGGTGCTCACACAGGCCCAGTGAGGCAGGCCCAACATCGCTAGATGGGTCCTCCTCTCTACGTCCTTCCACTCTCCAGGTCATTCCCCAGGAGACAGTCCACGGGTATATCCGTGCGGACCGCTACCCGTAGGTCGCCAGAGACTCCCTCCCACTCGAATGGAACCTTGGCTATCTTGCATGTGCGTACAGAGTTATCTGCGGCTATTACTCTGCAGGAGGCGTGAGGGATGATCAGGGACTCAGGGACTAACGTGTACCTGACCGATGTGATGCTCGCTCCTGTGTCTCTCAGTGCTCCTATGCTGCACCCGTTAATCTTAAGGGTCTGTCGGTACTTGTCTGTGTTCTCAGGCAGGTAATCTTCTGGGACCATCTCGCTACTCCCTAGGGAAACAAGGACCATGGCTGCGGACTCCCACTCCCCCTGCTCTTCTAACTCTTCTTCTTCTAGGGCTACGGAGGATATCTGTCTATGGGAAGACCCAGAGGGGGTGGGTTTCTGGAACATGGGGCACTGGGGATCACTGGCAAAGTGTCCCAGCTGCTGACATTTAAAACACGCTAGGCTGGGGCGGAGCCCCGGTTTACTCACGACTGGGGCCGTTTTCGTCGAGGGAGGAGAACGGGGGGCCTGGTTTCGGGGAATGCTACGCTGGGGCCCTGACTGGGATCCGAGTTGCCTACCTCGACCTCCCCCACACCTATGGCGGGAAGATCCTTGGTCGTTCCGGGGGTAGTCCCCCCGGGTCCCTTCTGGACTCGGGTGGCCACCCAGCGATCAGCTTCGACAGCCAGTTTACGGGGGTTGGCGAGCTTGCTGTCTAGGAGATGTTGTCTCAGTTCCACAAAGCAATTTGTGGACAGGTGCTCGTAGGCGATGAGGTCCACCAGGCCTTCGAAGGTGGTCACTTTGCTGCCCTTGATCCACCCCTCTAAGGCCCGGGTGTAAAAGTTGACATAGTCCACCCAAGTGGTGCCAGGGATCTTTTTGCACTCCCTAAACCGCTGGCGATACATTTCTGGTGTGAGGCCGTAACGGAATAGGAGTGCGTCCTTCATGTGGGTGTAGGCGTTCATGTGCTCGGTCGGCAGGTCCAGCAGGGTGTCTCCTCCCTCACTGAGGAAGCGGCTCCACAGGCCGGCCCCCCAATCCTTCTCGGGGACTCGGTGGGCGGACATGGCGACCTCGTAGGCTTTAAACCATTGCTGGATGTCGTCTCCTTTGTAGAATTCTTTCACCACATCGTGGACCTTTGTTTCTCGCGGGGTCACTGGGTCATCGAGGCGCGGTGGCTTTGCTCCGTCGGTCCTGGCTTTGATCTCTAGCTCCTTGAGGCCGCGCTCGTGCTCGACCTGGAGTTTCCGGCCCTCGTGCTCTCTCTGGAGCTTCTTTACTTCTAGCTCCCCTTGGAGTCGTAACTGCTCGACTGCCAACTTTTTCTCTGCAAGTTTGAGTTCACCCTCCATTTTGAGGCGTGCTAGCTCTAGTTCGTGGTTACGGTCACGTTCTCGGTCGGCCATCTCCTCTGATGAGCGATCTCTCCCGGAGTCCGGGCTCCCGGTTGTTTGCTGGTTTCTCTCACTGGTCGGTGTACCGGGTTCGGCTTGCGGTCTCCCTTCTCCGTTGTCTTCGGCTGGAGGGAGGGATGACCCGGACTTGTTGGAAATCCTCTTTGGTGCTTTGTCCGGTACTAGAAATACTTAGTTCCTTGCAGAACTGTTTGAGTGTATTCCCCCAAAAGGTCTTTCTCGAAGGTTGTCTTCGCACTTGTTTCTGTGGGCATTCTCGTTGCTTCTTTTTCTCTCGTTTGCTGCTGCGTGTGTGTTCAGGTAGTGTGTCAGTGGTACGATCACTAGCCGTAGGTTCGAATCCCACCGTTGCCACCAGTGTTGGAAGGGAAACCCCAGGGGTCAAGATAACTCTCCTAACCACCCGAGATCCTCCTCTCCCACAGTCTATGCCGAGTCATTGAGAGGGGTCCTCACCGGGGAGGACTGACCGTACACACTGTTGACACACCACACTTACGAACGGACACCACACCGTGGATCTTTATCAAGTATAAATCTTTATAAAAGGAAAAAGGTAGCAATACAATGATCGAGGGATCGTAAATGTCTTGAAGCACAAGGGAACGGGGAAGCGGGACAGTCTCAAGGGCAGGCCGGTACGTCGCGTACCCTGCGCACAGTTCTCAATCCTCGAACTGGGGGGTACGGAGCCGGCGATGGTACTCGCTGTCCTTACTCACTTCTTGCTCAGAGTACTTTGGATGGTAGCGTCGATGGTCCAGCCGGACCAGAGGACTCCTCGAGCCGCGATGAGGTTAGCAGGGCTCGATCCGGAGTGCACCGCAGTGCTCGTAGTTCAGGAGGAGCCGCGACAGCGTCAGCAGGGCTCTAGATGGTAGCAAGGGTCTCTTCTCGAGAGGGAGCCGCGACAGCCTCAGCAGGGTTCGGTGGTTCAGTTCCTTCGTTTCAGGGCAGAGCCGCGACAGCGTCAGCAGGGCTCGGTGGTTCAGCTCCTTAGTTACAGGCAAGAGCCGCGACAGCGCCAGCAGGGCTCGGTGGTGAACTTCCGTAGATAGCAAGGTAGAGCTGCGACAGCGTCAGCAGGGCTCGGTGGATCAGAGTCTGTTTCTCTGCCGGGATACTCTGTGGAAAGCGCCGGGATACTCCGTGGAGTGGCCGTGCGCTATAGAAGTATAAAAATAACATAACATAACATAACATAACATAACAGGTCAGCAGCGATCAGATCAGCAGGGCTTTCTTGTCTAAGATACAACTGCCTGCTTAATGGGAGGCAGGCTGTCTTATAGGTCAGGGCCCCTTTGATGTCCGGACCCTCAGAGGCAGGAGGCCGGTGGTCCGAGGGCCAGGCGGCCGATTGACTGGGCGGCTGGTTCTTTGAAGCTTTGGATCGCGCGTCCAGGGATTCCCAGACGCCCATCAAAGGTTGGAGCCAACTCGCTAGGAGGCCAAGGGTGCGATCGAAACTAGCCCCCAGGGGTTGCTCAGAGGTGTGAGGGGAACCAGTCTCTCGGGAGGAGGCCGGAGGGGTGATTGAAGTCTTGGTTTCGGGTACTTGGTGGGTCCTCCACCCCCCGGGCGGGTCAGGGCGCGCCGGACGCGCACGCCTCTCTGCAGCCAGGGTCGGCCAAGAGCTGCCGAAAGGGAAGAAGGCGGCTGGCCGGCGTGGCCAAACATGGAGTCTGGTGGTCACGTGCACGGGTGCAGGCACGCGGTCTGGAGATCGGCTCAGGTCCGTTGTAGAGGAGCCGTGTACAGTTCTGGGCGGCTGGGGTCATGCCGACCAGTAGTTCTTTGGTTTCGGGGATTAGAAAGGACCACGCCACGAGGCCAGGTCCAACAATCCCGATCCCTCTCACGAATAAATTCTTTTCGACCCTTCGATCACACTTAATAAGATTAGTATGGGGTGGCGGAAACGCCAGGGTAAACTGGCGGGTTTTGACACTCCCCTGCGATAGAGGTGGGTTTGGGGTCCCTGATTTACAACTGTACTATTTAGCTGCACAGTGCAGTTTTGCACAGACATGGTACCACCCTGATGCCAGAATTCCATACCTCCGACCAGAGTCTGACTTAGTCCTCCCGGACATTTTAGTGGTGATATTACCGAAGGGTTTCCCCAAAGATATCTAACGCGCATCGACCACTAGTTGGGCATGAGAGAAATTGCGTTGCATAACACACACACCATTGCTTTATTCTTCTGATCTGCCACTCCCGACCCCTAAATGGATACCTATAACTAGCAAAAAGCTCATAAGGAAGACATGCGCTAAATTTGACATTGCCAAGATAGGCGATCTACTTCCAGATGGACATATTTTTGATCCCGGTTACGAGTCCTTGTTCCCTGGTGCCACATTCATGGACAGATACGTCCTTCTACGAATCTGTTCTGCCCTGCGAGCTATTTTACCGGACTACCCTCTGGAACCTCCTTCCTTCCCCCCACTCACGACAGTGATAAGCAGCGAGAGAGGGGTACATCTAATATCCCAGCTCTATAAGGCATGTGCTGCAATCGTAGACAGAGTACGCACTGCCTGGGAGACTGACTTGCGTTACAGATATGGTGGTCCTAGACGTTAACTCCACACACAATTTTTGATATTATTTCAAAAGAACTTTGTTCAACTCTTATTCCACATGCGAAATTAATCCTGCAATGAAGAATTTGGAAACATAAAAGAGAAAACACAATAGCCCAAAACAAACAATTGTCCAACACACACAAAAAATAATTTTTCAATCGTTTTAAAAGTAGAGGAGACTCTACTGTTTATTCTCAATAAAATTCCTCCTCATGGTACAGTACACAAATATGCAGTTTTTGTAGAACAGGGGGTTACCAAAGGTTAAAGTGCATAGAGTGAGAAATTAGTGCTTGTGTAAGATAGAAAAGGACCAAGATGGTCAGGGGGCGGTGAATTACAAAATGTCTTTGAGTCCAAGGTTAAAATAATCCTTGGCGTGGTTCAACAAGAGCCTGCCCTCAATGGTTATTATGCAAAAAAAATTCAATCTTTTTTGCTGTCTTTGCGGCGATCAATTTGTTTGTTGCTTCGTATTTTCAGAGGGGTGAGTGGGCAGGGGCACAAAAGATGCAGGCTCCAGGAAGAGGGGGAGATTGTCGACGTTTCGACCCAAGGATACGAAGGGCAATTGATATCCTCATGGACGGGTCTTCATCAGGACGGGAAGGTGAAGGGAGGGAGCTAAGTTACATTACATTCATGTAACCCCAGCGGTGTGGGCGGACACCTGTAACAACAAATGTGAGGGCTAAGTATTTCAAACCAACAACATGAAGGTCAGAACTGATTGTCAGTACTCCAAAGGCACTCACCCTTTAATGGTGTGCCATATGCGAAAAATTAATTGGTTTTTTTTTAAAGCCGTCCAAACTTGCTCTCGAGTACTGGAGAGAAAAGGAAAACACAAAGCCATCAGTGCTGTGTTTCCTAAGGTACAAATGGACATGAAAAACATTGACTGGACTGAGACATTACTACACACAATGACATTACATAAAAAGCGCTTGAAAACGCTGGTTGCACTCACCCTCGCTGTCAAAGGCGATGGATGGGTATTGATTGGTCGGTCGAACAGTATACACGCTGTGTCTGTAGGCAAGAGTGTATAGTTAGCTAACTAGATTCACAGTCCAAAATAGAGGATAAGTTGGAAGTTAAAGGATGTTTGTTTCTATAACATACCTCCTTAGTCGGACTGCGCGGCCTATCAATGGGGCTCTGTCTGCTGGCGACTGCTGAGAGATGCTCAGTCGGCGCCGATTAAGTAGTGGACGTGACGGCAACGTGCACGCCTCTAAGACTCACGCTAGAGCCGGGGCTGTTGCCTAGCAACATGTATTGTTTGGAGTGAAGACAGACTCCAGGCGGATTAGAAGTTTGGGAAAACATAGTAAACATAGGATAAAAAGCTGTATGCAAATAGAACAATTTACAAGGTATATGTTATACAGTACATAATTGTAAGATGTAAAAAGAATTATATACATGCCGGTCATATAGTTACATACAGTTTCGTATGAATGTTGACTGATCGCATGCCCCGCATCAAAAAGTAAAACAGAGAGTTAGAGTCAACCATTGTACAGGGTAGCCATTTGCCTTGTTGTTTCCTCATACTCATTTAAACCCCGGTTGACCGTGTCAAATATATGCATCCATTTGCCATTTGCATTCTCTGAGATTTAGGGTGCTGGCAAAATTCCCACCCCTTACATTCACTTGGACTTTCTCCAGAACCCACCATCTGATGCTCTCTGGCGGGTGATCAAAGGTCAAAAAATGTTCCACCAGGGGGGCGCCCTGTACCTTACAGCGTATCCTGCTTACATGTTGCGGAATACGAGCTTTAACTTTCTGTATAGTCTGGCCTACATATAGGAACCCACATGGACACATGATCGCATAGATAACACCGGCGGAGTTACAGTTGGTTTGTTGGCGCATGGTGTGGGTGTAGTTGTTATGCGTACACTGTTTGATTTCTAGAGTCATGGGGCAAGCGTTACATGTGCCACACTTGTAGTGACCGACCACAGGTGGCGTATTCCAGAGAGTCGTTTGTGTATTGTTGGGTTTACTGTGAAGCAAAGATCGGACTACATAGTCCCTCACGCTCCTCCCTTTCCTGAACGCATGCATGGGTGGGTCAGGGATCCCTATCTTATCTGCCACTAGGTGCCAGTGACCATTTATGATTCTCTTAATGTCACTGCTCCTGGTATTAAAGGTAGTTACACAAGTCATTCTATTGTTGGTGTCCTTCTCTTTCGATTTAGATTCGAGGAGGAATTCCCTGTGGCAAAACTATGCTTTTTTGCGGGTCTTTTTGAGCAATCTGCATGGATAGCCCCTGTCAGCCAAGCGTTCAATCAGTAACGATGATTTGTTAAAAAAGTCAACCTTCCGGCTACAATTCCTACGCAACCTCAGGAGACTGACTTGGGCAATCCGATCACAGACGAACAGTGGGCTGCCTGCTGCGCAGTTACGAAAAATGTCTCCCTTAATGGCCGACACAAACTAATCCATTTTACGTTTCTTCGTAGGATATACATTACCCCCTCCAGACTCCACAGGATAGACCCTGCCAGACCGCACCATTGTGCAAGATGCAACGCTCCAAATGCAGACTTCGCCCACCTTGCCTGGACCTGTCCACGCAAACACTCATACTGGGTAGGAATACATAAGATAGTGAGTGGCTTGGTTAAGGTACCGATGACACCCTTGCCCGAGATTGCCCTGTTGGGATATGTAAAGCATTTTATCTCATAAAGTGCATCATGTGCCTCATAGACCGAATCCAGTCAGTTTACATCAAATTACTCATTTCTGCATATAATTGTTAGTTAAAACCAACCTCGCGCCTTTCTCTTTTTCATACAGGCCCACAAACAGGTGGCTACCGAAAAACAGACAACGGGATCAGGCAGAGATTAAAAGAAGTACAGTGCCACCTGGCATTGTTTAAAATTGTGGCGCCTTAAAATCAGAAGGATAAAGTCTTCTCTTCCTGTCCTATAAAACCATCAAAACAAGACTAGGTGCAGGTCCCATTGGGGGGAATGGGTGTCGCCCGGACACAGCATTAATCTGAGTGTTTGAATCTGCTCTCCGTATAACCAAACACCAAGGGGAGGAGAGTCAGACAAAATCTCAATAGTTCCTATCTAAATAGGAATATCCTCCCTCTGGCCCAGGGGAAATCAGTTGATATGCAAGGACCGTCTTTTTTCTGTAATTCCTTTCCCTGCGAAGATAATGAGCCCTCGGCATAAAAATCTCAATTAATTTCTGTTTTGAAATCTTCCTGCATGACGTTTAATCCTTAAATAATTCTCACAACCAAATTGCCATTAATTCTGATTCCACATAACTCAGCCATCTGATCTTATTGTAATGGTCTAATTTTAAACAATCTTTAAATATGTTTTGTATTAAATTGGTGCTAGTCTAATGGTATGTAACATGTAAGGTAACCCCAATTCTATATGTAAGATATCATTTGAATAAGTGGATGGTAGGGACACTAGGGACTTAAAAATGATCTTCACGTTTTTGGAGACAGCCGGTAGGTGCCATACCCCAGACTCCTGCCCCTTATGTGGCTATTGCCTTCATTTTGGCCTGAGAATTGTTTTTAATTGGGTCAAGGGGGCTAGTGTCTAACTTTTGGAGAAGGCCTTAATAGCTTTCAGACTTCTTTCCATTCCTAGTGCTCTTGCCGATACCAGGTTCTCCCAAGTTTGATTTTTTTCAAATAAGACTCCCAGGTATGGGAAGGACTCTACCACTTCTGTTTTCTGGCAATCCATATGGAAGTGTGGGGATTTATCAGCTTTGCCAGGTCCTGCTATAATGACATTTACTTTACTTTAAGGTCCAGCGAAGCCATGAATGATGCATATGTTGTTATGAGCCATTGGAGAGCTACCCCCGTTCTTGCAATGAACACTGCATCCTCGGCATAAGCTAACATTGGTAGGGGGTTGGTGACAAACACGGGCACGTTCGAGGATGAGCCTGAGGGGGCTGCCTCAACCCTGTTTGTATAGCTGGAAAAAAAAGAAACGGACGAGGACACATCCCAGCTTAACTTCCCTAGCGATCTTAAAGGGGCGGGTTCATTTCAGATTTTTGCCATACGGGACACATGCAGTGGCATTTACATATAGTTGGCGGATAAAGTTAATTATAAGTGGATCAATCCCCGTCTCCTCCATTAAACACCAAAGTTTCTGATGGCTCACACAGTCAAATGCAGCTGATAAGTCTATAAAAGCCATGTAGATTTTCCCGTCTTTCGCTCTGGTATATCTGTCTATACATAGTGAAAGGTTTAGACATTGGTCTGTAGTGGCTTTTTCCCTCTGGAAGGCATACTGCACCTGCATTAAGATGTTTCTTGGGTCCACTCTTCCAGCCTGACTAAAAGGAACCAACCCATAAGTTTGGCAGTTGTGTCCAATAAGGAGATGGTCCTATAGTTCTTTGGGCTTGAGGTTCCGTGACGATTTGAACCCGTGTTTTCAACATTGTCGTAAATACATAATTTTGGTATCAGCGAACCGCAAATGATCCATTTAGCATATCCTGGTGTTTTCGCTATGCTACGAGCAAGAGTACTCCTGTTACAAACACATATCCGATCTACCCATGGCATCCATCTTAGATCATGGCAGCCATTTTGTGTTTTCTTGCCCTCACATAGACAATGGACACGCAATGACCTCTGATTACTTCATTTCGATTAAGGACACGTAGGCTTAGCCGGCGATTCACCTCTCTAGTGACACGTGCACCTTAGAACAGAACATGCCGTGGCTGCATGACTCGACAAAGGCTGCCTCCTCTGCCTGAGGCCAGTCCTGCTATACTCGTTCTCGTGTTCGTTGGCCTGATCATGATTAGGTGGCCGAAGCTGGTAGCCTTGCCCATTTACGACCCACAAACATCTCTTATCTTGCTTTTCTATCTTCTGCACCAGGCTCTGCTCCTTTCCTTCTGGGCCTTTATTAGGGGGAGGTAACGAAATTTACGATGAGGCGGTCCGGCTCTTGAATGAAATGTTGACATGGGATTGTGATGGAATAGTGGGAACCCCTCTTCGTAATGTTTGACATCAGATATTATCGACGATTCCTGTGCAACGCCAAATATTTATTGTTTAGGACACAAAGGTTTGGGAATGTACTAACATTGTGAAGAATTTGCCTGAAGGCCAATATTTAGTATATAAGGAGCAACCCTTCTTGTACAAATCGAACAGGCTCCTAGATACTGCCCGTGTGTAGTTTCTGTGACTTCTGTGTCCCTGCAGTAATAAACCTTTGGTCTTTGACGCCACCATCGAGAAGCCCGTGTTTCTGTTTATTTGTGCACCGAGACAGGTAGAACTCCGGGGTCTTCGGGTGTTATCCCTGACACCTCTGGACGGAACCAAAAAGTCCAGAACTCCAATTGGCGCCCCACGTGGGGCGACGTCATTCGGTGCCGGTCCAAAAGACTGAAGAGTTCGAGAAGCTTCATGTGAAGATTCCTGAGGGAGGCGCCCCACTTCATCGATCCCGGCATATCGCAAAAGTGGCCCGACGTTCTCTTCCACGAGGGTTCCCGTTCAGGACGGCTGCAGTGGTCCGTTGCCTTGACCGTCGCCCTGTCTTAGACCCGAGGTGCAGTCCTTAGTACGGGGAGACGTGACGGGTTTCTCCTTGGTGACGTCTTCAGTGCCTCGGTTAAGTATTAAGTGGTTGCTAGTTGGTTGCTTCGTAAGGGTTGTTAAAATCCCTTTAGTTCTTGGTTTGGTCTGGTTTCGTAAGATTATCACTGGTTGTTCTGGTTACGATAATCTATTGGTTTAGTTTGGGTATCAATACATTGGTTCGCTTTTGGTAGGCCTAAGTTCTTGGTTCGAGTGCACATTTTTGTTTGTGTTTGTTCGTTCTGTGTTGCGGAGTACAAAATGGTAAGTCGGAAAAATTGTATGTTGTCGTGTTTTGGTTGCAACAGTGATTCCCGGTTGGAGGACTCATGTCTGGTTCCTCCGATTGGAACTCCTCTATATGATCTTTATTGTAAACACGGTGTGGGTCCTATATCTTATAATGAGGTGTGGGTCCGATATACGGAAAAAGAGGGTGTCCTTAGTTGGCCACTGCATGGTAGTTTTGTACCCGAAGTCCTTGACAATTTAGAAGTGAAATTGTTTAAGAAGAAAGCCCGGCCGGCAATGTTTGATTCTTTCTGTTACTGGCAAAAAGAATCTAAACAGAGAGAAATTAAAAGGTTGAAGAAAGAACAGAAAGAGCAAGAGTTGACTTTAGAACAGGCTGCTAAGCAGCTGCAAGTCAACGAGTCTGAGAAGGCAATAGAGGTGGCTACTAGAGAGCGTAATTTAGCGATAGACAAGTGCTACCCAGCCTTGCCATCGAGTACAACTAAGATAGTAGAGGACCCCGAAAACGATCCTCTGTTGTCTTACTTGTTACGGTCACCCCCACCGTATGCACAGGGTGCTACGGCTCCAGCTGTACCGAATGTTCAATTGCCGGTTGCTGGACAACCTGGTATTCCTGCTCCTGCCCCTCAGAATCAAGCTCCTGTACCTCCTGTGGTCAATGTGAATGTTCCTTCGGCACCCCCTCTTCCTGGGTTGCCGGCTTCTTTGCCTATACCTGTATCGCTTACACCTACTGTTTCACAAGCTACCTTACCTGATACTCCTACTGTTCCTGTCCTATCTGTTCCAACTGCTACTGTGTTTTCTACATCTGCTAGTATTATGACTCCGCTTTCTGTTCGTCGAAGAATCACTGATTCTGTCTCTAACATTCTGTCTCCCTTCTATAAAAATTTAATTAAGACTCCTACTTCTGACTCTGTACAGAGACGTAGTCAGCTCCCAAGTACTGAAGAACGGGGAATCTTAGATTCCACGGCTCTCAGATGGATTTCGAAGAGTAGGAGATATAGTACTAGAGATGTATTAGATACATTTATGCAGTGGAATGAACCAACACAACGATATGTGTTCGACGAGATGTGCTCTCTTTTACGTGAGGAATTAGAAGAAGATGACTCTGAATCGAATTTAGAAGAATTAATTAATGTTCAGAAAGAATTTGCTGCAGGCATGATAGTAGGTCAAAATATAAAGGAAGCGATGGAACTGATTTTAGGTTATAGGAATGATCCATCACTCCGTTCACCAAGGGAGTTAGAGAAGAGTAGTACGAAGCAGAATCGCCAATATCCAATGAGGGAGGTTCCTCCAATTTGGCGCGAAGCTGTACAAGCAGATGCACATCGTGGTATTGCTGCCGCTCCGGCGCAATTCCAAAGAGTGTGGATACACATTCCGTGGAAGCGAGCCGAAGTGTTAGCAGTGAAACAGGCCTTGCCAGATCCGCGTAAGAATCCTGCCGGATACTATAAGGAGTTAGCGCAGACAGTTGAGGCTTGTGTGATGAATCTAGCGGACATTGACATGTTATTTGGGAATGTAGTTCCGCAACCAATTTGGGCTAAAATTCGTAAAGAGAATCATCCAGTTGCCCTAGGTGGTGATTGGGCAGCTATCATTGCAGCAGATGGTCAGCAAATAGGTGGTTCCAAGCCCGAACCTCTAATTGCTAATCTTCCAGGTAGAATAATTGACTTAATGAAGACTCTGATGCCAGCATTGCGCGTTAATTGGGACAAGTTGTCCGCATGCAGGCAGAAGAAAGATGAAAGTGTCTCCGACTTTTTCACGAGGTTCGAAGAGACTTTTGTAGATCACAGTGGTCAGGATATGAGCACAGAAGGAGGACAGAGACTGTTTGTCGATAAATTTGTACACAATCTGCTACCAGAGCTCTGCAATAAATTGAAAGATTCCGAGAGTGCGTGGGCTGTCTCTACAACTGCGCAAATACTTGCAACTGCACAGTATTATGAAAATAGGGATAAAGAGGAGAAAGAGAAATCAGATAAGAAGACAAAAGATTAAAAGACTAAAGTTCTTTTGCAACAGGCATATCCGCCTCGCATGAATCAGACCAATACACAGCAAGGGTCATATCAAAGGACAGATTATGGTTCTCAGAGACCGCAATACCAGTGGAATCAATGTGCGTATTGTAAGAAAGAAGGTCATTATAAGAATGAGTGTCCAGTCTTAGCGCAAAACAATGCTGCAGCAGCTCAAAGAGGTCGTGGTGGTTTTGTGCAAAATTCTAGGGGTCGAGGACGAGGTGCTATGCCTCCTCAAACGAACGATCGCCCTTCCAATCACTTTGATCAGCGAAATGGACAGTCTGCTCAATAGAATAGGTCGCAACAGTATCATGTTGAAGACTATTGTGAAAATGATGAGGGATTTCAACAAACTGAATACTAGGACAGCCATGGACAGAGAGAGGGAGTAGTATTAGTTCCAGTGGATCAGAGTGGGCCTTATGTCGCAGTAGCAACATCAGGTGTAGTCGAACCGTTTCTGTTGGATACTGGTGCAGCAAAAAGTTCTATCATTCATGCGAAACTCCCTGGCGCACCTTTGTCCGGCTTAACAAATGTATCTGTAGGTTTTTCAGGCGCCCCTGTTTACAATCCTGTATCTGGTCCTTTGTCTATTTCTGTTGGACCGTGTCAATTGAAAGCACCCCTGATTTTGACGACAGGTTGTAATGAAAATCTGCTTGGTTTAGACTTGTTAAAACGCCTATATGCGACATTGTACTGTTCTCCAGAAGGAGTACAGCTTACGTTGGGTAAAAGAATAACCTCTCCGATGTACTTGTCAATGGATGCACTCCCGCCAGAGCTGCATTCACTCCCTGATACTCTTTGGGCGACTGGTCCTAATGATGTAGGCCTTTTGGAAATACCACCATATGTAGTCACTTTGAAAGCAAATGTCAAATTTCCACGAATTCCTCAATACAAAATTTCTAGTGAAGGTGAACGTGCACTTTTATTGATTGTGCAAGATTTGATTAAGAAAGGCGTGGTTGAGGAAACTAGAGGGAATGTCTGTAACAGTCCTGTATTACCAATTTTGAAACGTACTGATCCTTCAAAGCCTCCAGTGTATAGGTTTGTTATCGATCTCAGAGAGGTTAATAAAATTGTGGTTCCACAGTTTCCTGTGGTTCCAGACATTACTGCATTGTTAACGTTGATTCCTGCCACAGCTACATGGTTTTCAGTTATCGACTTGAAGAATGCCTTTTTCAGCATTCCGATAGCCGAGGAAAGCAGAGATATTTTCGGCTTCTCTCTAGGAGGTCGAATCTTCAGGTTTAAACGTGCTCCACAAGGCTATTGTGAGAGTCCGTCCATTTACAGTCAGGCATTAAAAAGTCAGTTAGATTCCTTTGTACTTCCTCCTGGTTCTGCCTTAGTGCAGTATGTAGATGACCTTCTGGTGGCTGCCGATGACAAGGAAACTTGCAAAGCAGCTACAATTTCGTTATTGCATCATTTGTCTAATTTGAATCATAAGGTGTCACCTTCGAAAATGCAATACTGCTGCCAAGAAGTGACCTACCTAGGTCATCTCTTGTCAAAGGAGGGAAGGAAGTTGACCCCAGAGAGAATAAAAGCAATTACGCAGATGAGTGTTCCCCGCACACAGAGAGAAGTACGTGCCTTTTTAGGTATTACCTCGTACTGGAGGCAGTGGATCCCAAATTTTTCTCTTTTGGCAAAACCATTGGTAGCTTTGACTGGGAAAAATGTTCCGAGTCCGGTGCCATGGTCTGCTGAATGTCAGGAGAGTTTTTCTGAGTTACGTAATGCACTATGTTCAGCTCCTGTATTGGGTACACCCGATTACAGTAAGCCATTCACGCTCTATGTTCACGAAAGAGAAGGTTGTGCGTTGAGTGTTCTGACACAGAGATTTGGTGATAAACAACGCCCTTGTGCGTATTTTTCATCAACATTAGATCCGGTAGCTAGAGCGTTGCCCAGTTGTTTGAGAGCTACAGCGGCAGCTGCGGCTTCCATTCGACAATCTGCTGGTTTGGTGATGAACAACATGCTAGTGGTCATGGTTCCTCATGCTGTGGATACACTCATGAACCGAACCAAGACGCAACACCTTACCAGCGCTAGATTATCTGGCTACGAGCTGACACTGTTAGCTAGTCATATACAGATCAAAAGATGCAATGTATTGAATCCAGCAACATTGTTGCCGGCTAATCAAGAGTCGAGTGATTCTGAACCCCATGATTGCTGTTTCAGAACCGAGGAGGAGACAAAAGGACGAATTGATTTAAAAGACACTCCGTTGTCAGATCCAGATGGCACGTTGTATGTTGATGGGTCATGCTTTAAATTGGAGAATGGTGATGTGACTGCTGCTTACGCAGTAACGACTTTGAGTATGATTGTGGAGACTGCAAGAGTGAGTCAGAATTCTGCCCAAGCTGCAGAATTAATCGCTCTAACGAGAGCGTGTGTTTTAGCAAAGGGAAAGAGAGTGAATGTGTTCACAGATAGTCAGTACGCATTTGGCGGGGCCCATAGTTTTGGCCGTTTGTGGAAAGACAGAGGTTTCATTACGTCCCATGGGACTAAGATTCAACATGGTCAGCTAGTTAACGACTTGTTGGAATCTCTAACCTTGCCGACTGAAGTTGCGATTGTGGAATGCAGTGCTCATAAAGCAATCACGGATGATGTTGGTCGTGGGAATGCTTTTGCTGATGAAACCGCTAAACAGACAGCTAGAAATATGATGAGTAGAATGTATGTTGCTACGTCTGCGAGATGAATTTCCGAGTCTGGAATGTGTGAGGATACAGTGGAAAGTGTGAAAGAAATTCAGAAAGAGGCGACTGAGGAGGAAAAGCTTGCATGGAAAGAGAGTACGGGTAAATTGGACTCGAGTGGGTGTTGGATTGATTTGTCAGAACAACAGCGTTGGATGTTGCCTGATGCGTATGTGCTTGCAGTAGTGACGATGGCACATGGAGCAGCACACATTAGTTCTAAAGGGATTTGTAAGATGTTGGCTTCACTCTGGAAGAATGATGGGATTAGTAAATGTGCAGAGAGAGTGGTGAGAAATTGTATGGTATGCCTGATGCATAATCCTGGCAAGGGAGTCCCCACGCCTGCTGGTCACTTCGCTCCTCCTTCTTGCCCCTTTGAAGTGATCCAGTTATATTTCATTCACATGGATCGTTGCAACAACTTAAAGTACGTCCTAGTGGTAGTTTGTGCTTTCTCCAGGTGGATCGAAGCATATCCACTGAAGGACAACACTGCCTTATCAACTGCCAAAATCCTTCTCAAGGAATACTTCCCTAGGTATGGAATGCCACGGATTGTATGGTCAGATAACGGAAGTGAGTTTGTAGGGAAAGTTATGCAGAGTGTGTGTGCCGGTTTAGGGATCAAGCAGAAATTTTACAGTGCAAACCATCCCCAGTCTGCTGGTTTAGTTGAGGGTTACAATGGCACCCTTAAGCTAAAACTTGCTAAAATACAGGCATCCACAGGTTTGTCCTGGCCAGATGCACTACCCTTGGCTTTATTATCCACGAGAGCGACTGTACATTCTAGAGTAGGGCTTAGTCCTTATGAGATAGTTTTTGGTCGTCCCGCTAACGTTTGGGGAGTGCCAAGGCCAAAAGAATTCTGTTCTCTAGAATATCCAATGTTAATTGATTACCTTTACGACTTGACTGCTAAATTGAGTCTTATTCACCAACAGGTTTTCGATGCATTGCCAAAGCCACCGGAGAGTCCAGGTCATCAGCTGAAACCAGGGGACCACGTTGTTGTGTGCAACTTTGCGAGGACGAAAAATTTTCAACCCAGATTTGTCGGCCCCTATCAAGTGCTGCTGGCGACGAGAACTGCTATTCGTGTGGCCGGCCGCAAGAACTGAATACACACGACGCACGTCAAACGTGTGCCCCTGCCACTTCCTTATGATAACTGGGTAAAGAAGGGAATTGGTGCCTCTGAGTTTGAACGAACACCCAGGTTTATCCCTTTCAGCGATGCCGAACTGATAACTGACACATCGAACTCTGGCTCTCCTCCTGAAACTACTTCTTTGACTCCTGAACACATTCCCTCTGCATCAGAAGAAACTTTGCCATCTGCGAACTTGAACATTGCAACCTCTGCTGATAATACACTGTTTCCAGATCAAACAGCTCCTGCAAAACTGAGATACAATTTACGGTCTCGCAATATGGACAAATAAAGCAGGAAACTACCTATTTTTACACATTTGAATTTTGACACTTTGCCTCCAGCCAGGAAGTTTGCTATTGTTTTATTGTTTTAAAATTGCCTTGCCGTCTGGGTAGCCGTAGGGTCGTGGCTGTGTGCCTAGTTGAATCTGCGGGGGTCAGACACAAGGTCGATCTTTCTGTTAGTTCTGGGAACTCCCAGGGCTGATAGAGGCATTTTCATCTACGTACACATCATCAGTGGTCGCGAGCGGATTGTAGAAGATGGAGCTTCCTGAGCTGCAACGAGAAAATGTGATTTATGTTCGCAGAAACAGACTTTACAGAATTCTTCATAGCAAATGTTTTCTGATGCAATGTGCCATTACATTTTTAATTGTTTTGATAACGTTGGTGGGTGGAATCGTCTTTGGTGTGAATTTGATTTTTATGCCAGTAACTACAGTACCTCCCCTTGATCCTACTGCTTCTACTGTTTCTTCTATGCATTCTTTTCACTCGTTTCCTGAACATGAGCAAGCTCGACGCTCAGAATTTATCAATAACACATTCGTACAGCTCTTGCACCAACACCAACTGGTAGTTAACACTACAGACTGCTGGGTGTGTGGCTTGATACCCCACACTATGGATAAAGGCATTCCCTACCTGGTTTTGCCTTTTAGCTATAATGGATCATTTCAGGCCCTTCAGACCATTTTTGCTTATGCCCTTGAAACCTATCCTCCGCGTCCACCACGTTCCACTAAATATAACTCTGCCAACAAAGCTTTAGTCCAGGGAATTATTGACATGATCAAGGACGTCAATAATACTCCATCTTACCCTAGAGACGAATTACGAGTATATTTGAGTTGGAACTCTACAGAGTATCGCCTTAGTTTGGGAGAAAGCAAGCGTAAAAGCTCAGCTCCAATCTGGGTCGTGCCTCACCGAGGTCAAGTCTGTTTGCAAGGAAATGGGAGAAATCCGAGAGCTCAGCTAGGGAGGAGTGAGTGCGTTGAGACTTATGTGTTTCCGTCTAACTCTTCCCCTGCCTTCCTTACTGCTAGGGGTACCTACTTCATTTGTCAAGACAGAGCGTATACATGGTTGCCTGCTGACTTTTCAGGTTCATGTTATATTGCTCGACTGTTGCCTCCAACGTACACTGCTTCTTCAGACTATCACAAGACCAGAGTAGCAAGAGGTGTCTTTAGCAAGGAAGATACCGCTGGTCAGGAAGCTGGGGACTTCTTCAAAGGTTTCCTTCCGTTCTGGGGGCCTATGGCCAATAGTAGAAACATACGTCAGCTAACACGGGTAGTTGAATCTACTATTACCGAAACTGCTGGTGCCCTTAGCAACTTGACAGCTGAGCTTCAGGCGGATCGACTCATGACGTTGCAGAACCGTATGGTTCTAGACGTGATACTTGCAGATCGAGGTGGGGTATGCAGAATGATCCAATCGAGCTGCTGTGTCTTTATTCCCAATAATGCTCCAACAGTCTATGAGGCGATCTCTAAGCTACACAAGATTTCCGACTCTATACACGTAGACAAGGGAAACTGGTCCTTCATGGAGTGGTTTTGGACTCTGATATCAGCGTGGGGATGGAAGGTTCTGATGGTCATTGGTGTCATCTTAGTATTCCTATTCTCATGCTGCCTGATTATCCAGTGTGGTCCAGCTTTGTGTAGTCTCTGTGCTGCAACCTGTTTCAGAAAACCACCTGCGTTTGGAGAAAAGGCGCGAGAAAGGATGATGATACAACAGCATGTCACTGACCTGATGAGCATAGAGTTAGACTCTGACATAGACTGAGTAATTGCCTATGTAAGGGCAAAAGGAGGGTCTGAGGTTCCGTGACGATTTGAACCCGTGTTTTCAACATTGTCGTAAATACATAATTTTGGTATCAGCGAACCGCAAATGATCCATTTAGCATATCCTGGTGTTTTCGCTATGCTACGAGCAAGAGTACTCCTGTTACAAACACATTTCCGATCTACCCATGGCATCCATCTTAGATCATGGCAGCCATTTTGTGTTTTCTTGCCCTCACATAGACAATGGACACGCAATGACCTCTGATTACTTCATTTCGATTAAGGACACGTAGGCTTAGCCGGCGATTCACCTCTCTAGTGACACATGCACCTTAGAACAGAACATGCCGTGGCTGCATGACTCGACAAAGGCTGCCTCCTCTGCCTGAGGCCAGTCCTGCTATACTGGTTCTCGTGTTCGTTGGCCTGATCATGATTAGGCGGCCGAAGCTGGTAGCCTTGCCCATTTACGACCCACAAACATCTCTTATCTTGCTTTTCTATCTTCTGCACCAGGCTCTGCTCCTTTCCTTCTGGGCCTTTATTAGGGGGAGGTAACGAAATTTACGATGAGGCGGTCCGGCTCTTGAATGAAATGTTGACATGGGATTGTGATGGAATAGTGGGAACCCCTCTTCGTAATGTTTGACATCAGATATTATCGACGATTCCTGTGCAACGCCAAATATTTATTGTTTAGGACACAAAGGTTTGGGAATGTACTAACATTGTGAAGAATTTGCCTGAAGGCCAATATTTAGTATATAAGGAGCAACCCTTCTTGTACAAATCGAACAGGCTCCTAGATACTGCCCGTGTGTAGTTTCTGTGACTTCTGTGTCCCTGCAGTAATAAACCTTTGGTCTTTGACACCACCATCGAGAAGCCCGTGTTTCTGTTTATTTGTGCACCGAGACAGGTAGAACTCCGGGGTCTTCGGGTGTTATCCCTGACACCTCTGGACGGAACCAAAAAGTCCAGAACTCCAGGCTTCCCCAGTCCCCTTTTTTGTATATCAGAATAATTACACTATGCTTCCAGGAAGGTGGAGGCCCATCTATAACTATGCTGTTAAAAACATTTGTTAGCAGCAGAGCCCACAAATCTTGGTTTTCCTGAAAAAGATCTATCGCCACCCCATCAGGTCCTGGGGTTTTCCCAGCAACCACAGGCCGCCAACCCTCTTCTGACTTCGAAAAAGAAACCTGCAATTTAGTATCTGTGTCACTAGAGGGCACCACAGGAGCAGCGTTTGAGGTGAATATAAATTCACAGTGTGCCACCCATGCTCCTTCACCTACATATGAGTCCAGTGTCGGATCCTTAGTATTTTTGAAATAGGGAGTGTTCATTACTTTCTAAAAATCTCTGCTATTGCATGTCCTAGCCGCCTGATCGAGGCTTTCCCAGGCCTCCACCCTCATATCCCTCTCTCTGTTCCTTCGAACTGACTTATAGTCACTGCATAGCGATCTCTCTCAAGATTGGTATGTTTGCCAAACCCAAAACCAGTCTCTGGGAACTGTTCTCTGGTAATTGCAGAGACAGACTTCTGGCCCTTTCTGGGCCAGATGCAGGGTCCTATGACCTCATGAAGAAAACTCTGATTGAGGGCTTTGGGCCTACTACTGAGGAGTATAGAATTAGGTTCAGGGGGGCTCACAAAACCCAGACCCAATCCTGGATAGATTTCGTAGACTACAGTAAAGACACTGGATGGTTGGCCCGATAATTCTCGCCTCAGTGCCTACTCCAGTCAGGGACCACACTTGCAACTCTGGGCATTAGCTTGCCTCATCTTCACAACGGCCCCCCCAGACCGCCGGGGATGCTTGGTCGCACCTTAGAGATACCCATTAGGGACCATCTCTCAGGGTGAACCAGGACGGGTTCCCCAGCGGTCGAAGCGCGGAGATACTCCTCCGGGAATCGATTCTAGCGCTATATAAACCCACAATTAATTAAATTAAATTAAATTGGTTAACTGGACACAATGTGCATGATTTTACTGGACTTTATAATTTGTTTATGAAGGAACACATTTTGAGTAATTGCACAAATGAAAAGTTGCATCAGCATTTGGTAGACCTAGGTCTAATTTCTCCCCAAGAATTGTGTGGTGGGAATTCCTAAGAACTGGAGGAGAGTGATCACTGGGTTTCCCAACTGGGAAGTCGTGTGAGACTGCAGTGCGCACAGACCAGTGCTGAGGTCTAAAAAAATATGCGGATTCTGCAGCATAAATGGTTAAAATGAAAATGAGAAGTAATTCCAAACCCGCCGCTGAAGTTATACCGAACTTTTGAGTATACACTAATGCAATAACCCCATAACAGAGCAATGGAGATTCTCGAGAACGTGATCATAGACGACACAAAAGGGCCGATCAGGAATCAAGTTGCAACGTTGGGATCCCTAATTGGTCTCGTAGTGATCCGATACCTGTGCAGCAGCAGCCATAAGTCTCAGAGAACCGCTGGTCAGACGTACCTTGTCGGAGCTCCGGAGAGGAGGGGTGCCGTGGCTGTCAGTGGAAGCGTCATGGCACCAATGAATGCGGCGGCAGCGGAGGCGGCGGCTGCTAAAGCAAGGGAGGCAAGACTGGCAGTCCGGGACGGTGCGGAGCCTGTGAGGCAAGCGGGCGGTGTTCCAGAGCCTGCCCCTGGAGCTACCGAAAACATTCCAGCTAAGACACCGAAGCAGGGTGTAACTTCTACGCGGAAGGGAAGTCTGACTGCCCCCTCTGTCGTTGACCTCCTCCTCAAGACGCCGGCGAAAATCCTTCTGGGTCGAGGTGGGAGGAGTCAGTCGGGAACTCAACAGACACCAGCAGCCGTGAAGGGGGCGAAGGCGGTGGATGAGCAGAGTAACCAGCAAAGCAGCGACGCAGACGTCCCTGGGATAACTGTGATAACGGGGACAACTGACGCTAACACAGTAAGCCCTACACATAATGATACAGCAGCTGGGGTTGAAGCAAGCATGAATGGGATAGGGGGTGTGGAGGTACAAGGGGGTGGATGAGCAGAGTAACCAGCAAAGCAGCGACGAGGACGTCCCTGGGATAACTGTGACTACGGGGACAACTGACGCTAACACAGTAAGCCCTACACATAACGATACAGCAGCTGGGGTTGAAGCAAGCATGAATGGGATAGGGGGTGTGGAGGTACAAGGGGGTGGAACTCCCGCGGACTTGGCTGAACAAATTACTACTGCCCTCCACATAGCCATCGATGACATTATCCCTATAGATACTCAGGTGCATACAGATGATTGCAAAATGCCTGACAGCACAATTCAAATAGAAGTGCCCCAGACGGGTCTATGGCAGCTAAAATTAACAAAAAATGTATCGATTTTGACCCAGACAGGGATAAAGATCCGAATTTTATATTACAAAGGTCCTAGGTTTACCATAATATCAGAAGGATTGATTTTCACAGGCTAAAAATAAAGACTGTGTTTTTTTGCTTTAGTGTCCAGCCGGACCTAAAAGTATTTATTTTCAAAATAATGAAGATAGACAACATACAGCGAAAACATTTCGCACATTAATAACTGGGCACAAGCCTGTACCAAGTCAAGGGGAAACACAATACAGGAAGGAAAGACAAAAGAATTCACAGGCAAACAAGGAGAACAGGGTGGCTTAAAAAACAATGCAAGAAATTCTTGAGTAAGCACAAACCCACAGTAACTGCCAGGAAAATACAATTCATATAGCGGGCAGTACTGCAAACAGTCGACGAACGTTTCGATCCCTATCTCCAATGATGTACTGGGATCATCTTCAGGACTAGAATTAATTTTGCCTGAGTATAGCAAGTGAGCCTGTAGGGTATAAACAGGAGGGAAAAGAAGAAAAAAGAAAGATTTTTCTGTATCCATTATTTACAATGTGAGTGCTAAAAGACTAATGTGCTAGTCAACCGCCATTTTCCATGCAAAGTGCAACATGTGCATATGCAGTCGAGTGTTCCCCAAAGGGCACGGAACTCATTGTGCTCGTGTTTGGGATGCAAGACAACAGAACAGACAAAAAAGGCATACCGCGTATTTTTTAAGTGGCAGTGGTACTAGGTGGCGGGGAATATGTGGTGTTTGTGGTATCGTGGTAATGGGGACGAATTGGTGGCAATTAATTACCACAAGTGGGGCTGGTAGGACCAGTTGTAGAAGATACAAACTTCGGATCGGTTCCAATTGATGTGGAAACCTGGGGAGAGTGATATGATTATGATTCATATGGGGCATGTGGCTAATAGACAATGCCTTATTTAATGTAAAAATTCACAGTTACCAGGTAATAATTCTTAGATACCAAAAGGAGGAACCGGCCAGCATCAATCCATTTTATTCATGACCTGGAAAAGGTTTTATAAACCGAAGTTACCGGTACTGCAGTGATGCCAACAATGACGAATTGGTGCAATTAAGGTTAAAAAACACATTACCGGGAGAGCCTGGCGGGTAGCGTCGGCTCGGATCCGGACTTCAGTTTTAAGGGGGCGGTGATAGTCTGTGAACGAAGAACTATGGTTAACTACAGAAATTCGGGGCAGTGAGTGGTTGAGTAGTGATAAGAAAAACGGGTATTTTTACCGTAACCGGGAAACGGAATACTAGTAAGGCGTACAATGGAGCCTTCCGTGCGAGCCTAAAATAAATAAATATAACCAACCATGGAGCATGTCAAGAGGTACCAGACACGATTGGAAACATGAGGGAGCCACTGATCAGATAGGCGCTTACCTTGAGTCACTCGTAGAGGGGCCGTGATGGGGTCCCGTCAGTGCAGCACAGTGGCTGAATGGTGAGCGTCTGCACGCCGAGGCGTCCATATGTTGTCTTGCCACCAGGGTAGACAGCGCGAATGGACTACAGTCCTTTGGTTAATATCGGTCGCCATATTGGAACGGTAAACCGTGTGAAGACGGATAAAGATCCGAGCAATTTTTTCTCATTCTCGGACAAACTTGGGTGGTCTGATGAAACAGGATCTCCTCTGAGTGATGACAAAATCAGTGCAAAAGAGCATAGAGCAGGCCAAAAAACTGTCCTAAAACGCAGAAAGAGCCATCAGGATACAGCAGAGCTAGCTTGGGACTACACGCCATCAAATCACCTCACAGCATCATTAACACTGCCAGGCTTTGTAAATATAACACAACATTCAGACTCCCCAACATACCAAAGCTCAACCTCACCTACAATTGAAACTGTACTTCAAGCTATAGCGGCGCACAGAGAGGAGACATCTAATGATGGGTGCAAGGCCCAAGCTGCTCTCCGTAAAGCTCAAGGGGTGGTGCGCAAACCCTCAAGAAAAGTTGGGACATTTAGTGATCGAATGACAGATTTAGAGTCTAGAATTGTCTCTAATGAGTCTGAGACGGATGAAAATCACGAACAGATTGACGCACATGAGGCTGAACTATCAGATGTGAGGTGGAAGCTGGAGGACATGGAAAATGGATTACGTAGGAATACTCAACGCGTGCTAGGTATCCCTGAGGAAATTGAAGGGGGAGACGCCCGCTCCTTCGTAATACAACTTTTTCGTGACTCTCTCCCTGAATTGTCTAGCTAGAACTGGAACTTTCAACGAGCCCACCATGTCCCTCTTACTCTAAGACACCCGGTCAAAGCTGGGGGGTATCCAAGGGCTATTTTAGTCTATTTCGGCAACTTCCTCTTAAGACAGGCAATTGCTGAGAAGGCCAGGCCGGAAGCAAAAAGATCCAGGGGGTCAATAACATACTTCGTATGCCCGGACTTCTGCCACGCAACTGTGGAGAGGAGGTGGCGGCTTCGCCAACTCATTAAACCCTTCCAAGGAAGGCGATAATCTAACGCTAGAAATAGGGTTACTCGCTCATGCTTTTTCACTCAACCCCTTATATTATCCATAATACTCCATAGACGTCTGGAGTGGGTAAGAGGGCAATATCCGCCAGTCGAGTAGGACGAAAAAACTCCTGCAGGGACCCTCTTGGTTTATTCAGCGTTGAAGGATACAGTGTTCCAAAATGTTGTGCACCTAATCTCTGTTCCCTTGAATCCTACTCTGAATAAAAAATGCAGTAGGACGAAGAAAACACCAACACGAGAGATCTTGCTAGACGGTTAATAGAAGCTGATGATAGCATTTTACAAACAAATGCGGAAGCAAAACGTATTCCAATAAATATAAGGAAAATTTTGACTTACAAATTAATAAACAACGGTGTAACACCGAAAGGTGGGACAGTCGTATTTGTAGTGGAGGCACACGAATATCGGCAGACAGAGGTATTCTATTCCTAGATAAGATTCCCAGAAGTAAATCAAATAACAAAAGAGTTTCACTACTATGAACCAGGTGATATTCCAACGGAACACGTTCCCATGAGGAAATTGAGATTCCACTAACTTACCAACAGCACGAGCTTTGGTTTAAAGGCGCCCTACAACACTGTGAACACATAACAAGGCCCGGTCCACTAGGGAGACCGGGAGCAACTTGGCCAGTTTTAGCCGGCTACACACCTCATCCGGACATAAGGAAAATATCTAAAGAAGAGGTGATTACCCAGCTAGAAAAACTAGTTAAAATTCACAGACAATTAGTCCAATATGTCATGAGGACTTTGACGGACCACCCGACAATAGGACTCCCACAACAGACCCCTCATCAGAGGACTACAAATAAAATTACACCACAAACAATTCAGTCAGTAATTGGAAAGTTACCTACTAAACGGGAACAAATACCATTTTGGCTAGCACAAAAAATTACTCAAATAGAGGCAATTTTTCCTAATAGTACACCTCATTAAAAACACAGAATTCTGACCATTTGTCTACCAATGGGAATTGCACCAAATGTGGAAGACTGCGACACTTGGGGTACAGTCTTTGCTTCAATCTATACAAAAACACACGGTGTTCCGTCTATGGAGGTAATACCAGACATTCTGAAACAGATTCAGAATGAATATGGCCCAGAACCAGCCTTAAATTTAGGTATGAAGTTACTGAAAAATTTTAAACAGGTATCAGCTATATTATTAGCTAATGTAAGGGGTGAAGCAGCATCTGTAGCAATCCGCCATAGGTTAAGAGAAATAGACGAGGAAGACCAGCCCTCTGAACTAGCCAGAATAATGGAAAAATGCTATGAAGAACTGGGTAGAGATAGTTTGGGTGGGAAACCACTAAAACCCCAACTACCAGATAGCACAGAGAAGTCGTTTGTAAAAAAACACTTCAAATACTCCTAAAAATAGATGGGAAAGTAATAAAAATATTACACCCAGGGAGAAACAATTTAAACAAAGAGGGAGATCACCCAAGAGAAGGAACAAAACTCTTACTACATGGCCCCTAGAGAATACAAACCGGCTCTGGGACATGACGAACATACGGTAGCCTCAGGGGAAACTCCTAATCCTCCAGTATTGATTTGTCCCAAAGCCCTGGAGAGCATTACGCACTTCATGTTTAATTTGTCCCGAACCCCTGGACAGCATTGCGCATTTCATGCACCTAGTGACGTCCATATGTCCAACCTTGTGCGTCAAACCAGCCACCTAGCTAGTATAAAAGCAGCCAGGTTGGTCCAGTCAAACACGCGGTGGTTTTCTGGAGCTGATCGACTGACCTCGTCCCAAGCCCAGCAGATGCGAGACCTGAACCCAGCCGACCCTCCTACTTGACACACTGAGAGAGAAGCTGCCTTTTTCTCCAGCCGAGAAAATCCAGCTCCGGTGTTCCCTGCCTGCCACAGCCGGCTGCCGGGATATCGAGTTCAGAGATTCCAGTCTCTCACATTCTAAACAAAGGTATGGAGCTGATTAGCCGCAGTGAATGATTCTTGGTTTTTAGAATAATCTGGCAGAGAAATGATTTACCTTAACTGAGGTTCTCACTTATCTTTTCCCGTTCACAACTTACGTTAGAAACACGGGGTAGGCATAAGGTAGATTACATCAGTTGAGTTAGCTTAGCTATTTTTAGTTAGCTTTCTATTGTATAGATTTTAGGATATGTTTTAGATGCATGTTATGGCTAAGAAACGATAACATGCTTTTGCAGTATTACTTTATAATACTCTTTTTACTGTATGCACTATATTTTATAACAGGTGTTGCTATCATTGCAATTCACTTCTCCTGTGTGAGAAAACAGACTGTTCAATAAATAACACCTTTTATTGAAAACGCCTGTCTCTCTTTCTCTACACTCTCGAGTGAAACTATGAATGCATGACTGAGTGAGTAAAACCGTTTCTATTGTTTTTTACGACTCTGGAGATTTACTCCTAACTCATGGAGATACAAAGTTGTCATGTTGTATGGTTGTCAGAAGCTAAATCTCTTCTTGTCTAAGTAGGCACTATAATACCTCATCCTACATTCGAGAAAGTTTCTAGTGACCTCTGAGCTAGCTGGCAAACCCTTAAGTCTAATGTTGTCAGCAGGGGATCCTTGGTAACCTCAGTTACTGGCCTTTTGTTGTTGATGTTATTCCAATGCGCAGATGCCTATGGAGATAATAGGAACTACACCACAGTACCACCTCCTCTGCACTCCTGGACAGGCCTCCCCTGCACTTACCCCATGGGCAGGACATGCTACACTTCCTCTGCACCCTGGACAGGCCTCGCCTCCTCTGCTCCCCCTGGACAGGCATCTCCCCTGCACCCCTCAGGACGGGCCTCACCTCCTCTGCACCCCTGGTCAGGCTTCACTTCCTCTGCACCCCTGGACAGACCTCTCCTCCTCTGTACCCCTGGACAGGCCTCTCCTTCTCTGCACCACTGGACGGGCCTCACCTCCTCTGCACCCCTGGACAGGTCTCTCCTCCTCTGCACTTCTGGACAGGCCTCTCCTCCTCTGCACCCCTGGACAGGCCTCTCCTCCTCTGCACCCCTGGACAGGCCTCACCTCTTCTGCCTCTCCCTTGGACAGGCCTCTCCTCCTCTGCACCCCTGGACAGGCTTCACTTCCCCTGCACCCCTGGACAGACCTCTCCTCCTCTGTACCCCTGGACAGGCCTCTCCTCCTCTGCACTCCTGGACAGGACTCACCTCTTCTCCACCCCTGGACAGGCCTCACCTCCTCTGCACCCCTGGACAGGCCTCACCTACTCTGCACCCCTGGACAGGCATCATCTCCTCTGCACCCCTGGACAGGCCTCACCTGCTCTGCACCCCTGGACAGGCCTCATCTCCTCTGCACCCCTGGACAGGCCTCACCTCCTCTGCACCTCTGGACAGGCCTCTCCTCCTCTGCACCCCTGGACAGACCTCTCCTCCTCTGCACCCCTGGTCAGGCCTCACCTCCTCTGCACCCCTGGACAGGCCTCACCTCCTCTGCACCCCTGGACAGGCCTCTCCTCCTCTGCACCCCTGGACAGGCCTCTCCTCCTCTGCACCCCTGGACAGGCCTCACCTCTTCTGCCTCTCCCTTGGACAGGCCTCACCTCCTCTGCACCCCTGGACAGGCCTCTCCTCTTCTGCACCCCTGGACAGGCCTCACCTCTTCTGCCTCTCCCTTGGACAGGCCTCACCTCCTCGGACCCCTGGACAGGCCTCACCTCCTCTGCACCCCTGGACAGGCCTCACCTCTTCTGCCTCTCCCTTGGACAGGCCTCTCCTCCTCTGCACCCCTGGACAGGCCTCTCCTCCTCTGCACCTCTGGACAGGCCTCACCTCCTCTGCACCCCTGGACAGGCCTCACCTCCTCTGCACCTCTGGACAGGCCTCTCCTCCTCTGCACCCCTGGACAGACCTCTCCTCCTCTGCACCCCTGGTCAGGCCTCACCTCCTCTATACCCCTGGACAGATCTCACCTCCTCTGCTCCCCTGGACAGGCCTCACCTCCTCTGCACCCCTGGACAGGCCTCACCTACTCTGCACCCCTGGACAGGCCTCATCTCCTCTGCACCCCTGGACAGGCCTCACCTCCTCTGCACCCCTGGACAGGCCTCTCCTCCTCTGCACCCCTGGACAGGCCTCTCCTCCTCTGCACCCCTGGACAGGCCTCACCTCTTCTGCCTCTCCCTTGGACAGGCCTCACCTCCTCTGCACCCCTGGACAGGCCTCTCCTCTTCTGCACCCCTGGACAGGCCTCAACTCTTCTGCCTCTCCCTTGGACAGGCCTCACCTCCTCGGACCCCTGGACAGGCCTCACCTCCTCTGCACCCCTGGACAGGCCTCACCTCTTCTGCCTCTCCCTTGGACAGGCCTCACCTCCTCGGACCCCTGGACAGGCCTCACCTCCTCTGCACCCCTGGACAGGCCTCACCTCTTCTGCCTCTCCCTTGGACAGGCCTCTCCTCCTCTGCACCCCTGGACAGGACTCACCTCTTCTCCACCCCTGGACAGGCCTCACCTCCTCTGCACCCCTGGACAGGCCTCCCTCCTCTGCACCCCTAGACAGACCTCTCCTCCCCTGCCCCCCTGGACAGGCCTCACCTCCTCTGCACCCCTGGACAGGCCTCTCCTCTTCTGCACCTCTGGACAGGCCTCTCCTCCTCTGCTCCCCACTCAGGCTCAGCAGCAGTTAGAGCTCAGCTCTCATGACCTCTCCATGAATGCCAGGGGGGTGGGGGTGGGATCTAATCCTTGGATTAATAAATTGCAGCCAAGTGAGTAAACAGCTCTCCTACCTGAGCAGAAACCTGTCCAGGCTCTCTCCTCCTCCTGGGGTCTGTGAGGGTCTGAAGATGGAGGTAACTGCCCACCAGACAGGGCTCCTTCCTCCTCTGCAGCAGGCTGAACACAACAGGAGAGGGAGGAAGTGATGTCACCGCCGCTGCTGGTGCTGTCTCTGCCACCGCTGACCCGGAAGAGGAAACCCTTCTCCCTTTCATACAGTGTGCAGATCAGAGGGTTTCATCAGCAGGCGTGGACCGCCCTCTGGTGGCCGCTGACGGAACCGCCGCCTCCAGGCTCCAGGAGTGAATACATTTCACACAAACAAGCATTTATACCTGTAAAAACCTGGGATTTCAGATGTCACAGACGTGAATGTTTTTAAGGGTCAGACAGTTCAAGTACAGGGCCTCACACTTGGCTGCTTTGCTGCTTTGCCTCAGAAATTGCCAACTGATATTGACTGCTGTCTGCCTGACTGCCGCTTTGCTTGATTTGCACTTTAGTCATTTATTACTGCTGTTTTCACTTTGGTCGCGCGTCTGCCTCTAGCGCTCCGCTGTGCTCCCCCCTCCGCCTCCATTTTGATTGTTGTTGTCGTCCTCGTGTGCCCGCCCCGCCTCCCAGCTGAGACGCCCTCCCACTGACCAGATATAGCGCTCCTCTACCTGAGAGCGCCGTGACGCGCTCCTCTCTTCGAGCTGAGTGGTCGCTCCCAGTGCCTCCTGCTGTTATTTGGTATCGTAGCGCTGCTTTGCCTCAGAAATTGCCAACTGATATTGACTGCTGTCTGCCTGACTGCCGCTTTGCTTGATTTGCACTTTAGTCATTTATTACTGCTGTTTTCACTTTGGTCGAGCGTCTGCCTCTAGCGCTCCACTGTGCTCCCCCCTCCGCCTCCATTTTGATTGTTGTTGTCGTCCTCGTGTGCCCGCCCCGCCTCCCAGCTGAGACGCCCTCCCACTGACCAGATATAGCGCTCCTCTACCTGAGAGCGCCGTGACTCTCTCCTCTCTTCGAGCTGAGTGGTCGCTCCCAGTGCCTCCTGCTGTTATTTGGTATTGTAGCGCTGCTTTGCCTCAGAAATTGCCAACTGATATTGACTGCTGTCTGCCTGACTGCCGCTTTGCTTGATTTGCACTTTAGTCATTTATTACTGCTGTTTTCACTTTGGTCGCGCGTCTGCCTCTAGCGCTCCGCTGTGCTCCCCCCTCCGCCTCCATTTTGATTGTTGTTGTCGTCCTCGTGTGCCCGCCCCGCCTCCCAGCTGAGACCCCCTCCCACTGACCAGATATAGCGCTCCTCTACCTGAGAGCGCCGTGACTCGCTCCTCTCTTCGAGCTGAGTGGTCGCTCCCAGTGCCTCCTGCTGTTATTTGGTATCGTAGCGCTGCTTTGCCTCAGAAATTGCCAACTGATATTGAATGCTGTCTGCCTGACTGCCGCTTTGCTTGATTTGCACTTTAGTCATTTATTACTGCTGTTTTCACTTTGGTCGCTCGTCTGCCTCTAGCGCTCCGCTGTGCTCCCCCCTCCGCCTCCATTTTGATTGTTGTTGTCGTCCTCGTGTGCCCGCCCCGCCTCCCAGCTGAGACGCCCTCGCCCCTCCCCCTCCACTATCCATATATGACAGTTGTTCCCGCGCGCAGCGTTCACGCGCAGCGACCGCGCCCAATCCGCGCCGAAGGTGCGCCAAAGGTAAGCCCGTCTACGCCCGTCCGCGCCTGGACCGCGCCCAGCTCCAGACCCCCTGCCCCTCGCGCTGCCCAGCCCTCCCGCATTACCTACGATGCCACCACCCTCCTAGCCCTTAACCCCGGCCGCTCCCCCAACTGCGTCCAAGCCGCTCCTGGACACACCCATGGACCTTTCTCATGCTACTCCTGCAAATTCATCGGTACCGTCACCAACTCCGCTACGATCACACCTCAGATTCCCGACCCTAACCGCCTACAATGCATCCTTCTCAACAACCGATCGGTCCACAGGCACGCCATTGACCTATGGAATCTACTAGACACCATCTCTCCAGACGTCGCCTTCCTAACAGAAACATGGATGAACGCTTCCTCCGCCCCAGACATCACCATTGCCATCCCTGAAGAATATAAGATCACACGCAAGGACCGTACCGGCCACACAGGAGGAGGAATCGCTATCGTCCAAAGAAATCAATCCACATCTCAACCAGCTCTGACGTCAATCTTGCCAACTCTGAACACCTTCACTTCCAGATCCACATCGACCCCAAGACCACACTCAGAGGCACCCTCCTCTACAGACCACCAGGACCCCGCGCAAAATTCAGTGAAGACATCACGGACTTCATCACTCCACACGCGCTCCCCTCCAAAGATTACATCCTTCTGGGAGACCTCAACTTTCACCTTGAAAAGAACAACGACCGCAACACCACCACCCTCTTGGACAACCTCGCCAACCTCGGACTTAAACAACTGGTCACTTCCCCCACTCACATCCCAGGTCAACACTCGACCCTATCTTCACCTCCAGCAATCATGTCTCCTTCAGCCACACTACGGATCTCCTCTGGACTGACCACAGCTGCGTTCACTTCACCTACAACAAGCGGAAACCCATCAACCACCCCCAACCAACTCTGCAAAGAAACTGGAACAAAATCACCATCGACCAGATCTCCTCATCGCTCCTTCTAAACACCCCAGCCCACTCTTCTAACCCAGACCAAGCCGCCACCAACTTCACCCTATGGTTATCCAACACCGCCGACATCCTAGCACCACTGAAAAAACGTCAACGCAGACCTGGCAGCAAGAAGGCCTCATGGTTCAACGATGATCTTAAGAAGTCCAAGAAACTCTGCCGCTCCCTTGAAAAGACCTGGAAAAAAGACCCAACCACTAGCACCAAGGACGCCTTCAAAAACGCCACCCGCACACACCACCAACTAATCCGAAAGGCCAAGAAAACAGCATTCAAGGATCGACTAGACAACAACGCCCACAACAGCAAGGAACTTTTCAACATCGTCAAGGAATTTACCAATCCCTCAGCCAACTCCAATGACATCACCCCCTCTCAAGCCCTCTGCGACTCCCTGGCTTTATTCTTCCTCAACAAAATTGCAGACATCCACAACAGCTTCGACAACCAACCCGGAGACCAACCCACCCAACCATATGCTGAACATTCTCCCCCCTTGAACACCCTTAACGACTGGAACCCAATCTCCACTGAGGACACCATCCGCCTGATGAACTCCATCCACTCAGGATCCCCCACAGACCCATGTCCTCACCACATCTTCAACAAAGCAGACTCCGCCATAGCACCGCACCTCCGAGACGTCATCAACTGCTCCTTCAACTCCGCCACCTTCCCGGAAAGCTTGAAACACGCCGAACTCACCGCCCTCCTGAAAAAACCCACAGCGGACCCCACCGAACTCAAAAATTACCGCCCCATCTCGCTCCTTCCTTTCCCGGCCAAAGTCATCGAGAAAGCTGTCAACAACCAGCTCGCCGCCTTCCTCGAAGCCAACAAATCCCTCGACTCCTCACAGTCTGGCTTCCGAACAAAACACAGCACTGAAACCGCCCTCATCGCAGCAACAGACGACATTCGAACCCTACTGGATAATGGAGACACAGTCGCCCTCATCCTCCTCGACCTCTCTGCAGCCTTCAACACAGTCTGCCACAGCACCCTTTTACAACGCCTCAGAAACATCGGAATACAAGGAAAAGCACTTGAATGGATCACCTCGTTCCTCTCCGGAAGAACCCAGAGAGTCCGCCTTCCACCATTCAAGTCCGAGGCCACCGAAGTCATCTGTGGCGTTCCACAAGGATCCTCACTCAGTCCCACCCTCTTCAACGTATGCATGAGCCCCCTCGCGGCCATCGCCCGCCAACACAACCTCAACATCATCTCTTACGCGGATGACACTCAACTGATCCTTTCTCTCACCAATGACCCCAGCACCGCCAAAACTAACCTACACGAAGGAATTAAAAAAGTTGCCGAATGGATGAAACACAGCCGTCTGAAACTGAACTCAGATAAAACAGAAGTCCTCATCTTAGGTACATCCCCCTCTGCATGGGACGACTCTTGGTGGCCGGAAGCCCTTGGAAAAGCACCCATCCCGACAGACCACGCAAGGAACCTAGGCGTTATCCTGGATTCTTCACTTTCAATGAACAGACAAGTCAACGCCGTCTCCTCATCCTGCTTCAACATTCTTCGCATGCTCAAAAAAACATTTCGCTGGATCCCCACCGAAACCAGAAAAACAGTCACCCATGCTCTGGTCACGAGCCGACTGGACTACGGAAACACCCTCTACGCAGGTACTACCGCTAAACTCCAGAAGAAACTCCAACTAATCCAAAACGCCTCAGCCAGGATCATATTAGACATCCCGCGTAACGAACACATCTCTGGTAACCTGAAAGACCTCCACTGGCTACCCGTCAATAAGAGGATCACTTTCCGACTGCTAACCCACGCACACAAATCACTCTACGACATCGGACCAGAATGCCTCAACTCATGACTGTCCTTCTACACCCCCTCCCGCCAACTACGTTCTTCCAACCAAGCCCTCGCTACTGTACCTCGCATCAACAAGACCACCATGGGAGGCAGATCCTTCTCATACCTGGCAGCTAAAACATGGAACTCACTCCCCACTTACCTTCGCCTTACCCAGAACCACCTAGCATTCAGAAAGCAACTTAAAACGTGGATATTTGACAAGTAATCCTCCTCCCCTTCCATAAGCGCCTTGAGACCCTCTGGGTATGTAGTGCGCTATATAAATTCTTTGACTTGACTTGACTTAAAAAAGTATTTATAGCTTCACTTCAGATGAGCATCTTCAAAACACTGATGTAAAGGACTTAAGAGTATTTACAGAAAGGTGACAAATGGAAGTGACAGTCTGTATTTCAATGAATATATCGGTAATTTAATGAATATATATCTGTATTTTAATGAATATATATCTGTATTTCAATGAATATATCGGTATTTTAAAGAATATATGAGTATTTCGGTCAGTTTTGCAATTAAACTAGGCAGCTTATTTATTCTTTTAAATAATTTATTTGCAGTTTTTCAAATCCACAACGTGCTAGATAGCAAAGAAAACAGAGGTAAATACCATGGAGATTTAAACACCAGATCAGTGACAATGAGGCATAGATCATGTGTCAAAGCGACAATTGAAGGAACAGCTTATTTCTAATTTTCCTATGTCTGTGGCTTATTCCTTATATTTGATACGGTTTTATATCCTCGAACAAGACTGAATTGTAGGTTCTAATTAGGTTTTGAGGTTCTGGTTTAGGAGCACAACTTTCTCCTAAAATATTAGGATAGCGGTCTCTTCCAGGCTTTGTTGTTTTGTTTACAGTAACCCCTCCCTCTCTCAACAAAGATTCACTGACAAAAAAACAATTTATCTTTGAAACAACTAATTCCTAAGATAGAGATATCAAGTATGAACCAGAAATGTCTCACACAGTTTGCATTGTATCATAAAAATGAGTGGGTGTTACTGGTCTGAAGAACGGGGGAGGGGCATTTCATGACTCGAAAATATTCTACTCCTTCACAGAGGCCCCTATATCACAGTACACTCGTCATCAGTACACCATTGATTAGTGAGTGCGTCAACTCTTTGTAGCATTGTCATGCAAGCAGTCTTGAATGCCTCGACATGCAACATTAGTTTGGACGTGCATACATCAGAGCCCTCAAACTTCACTCATCACGAGTGACACACACATTTGGAGGTCGGTCTGAAGTGTCCCTCAAACCTGGCTCATTCTTCAAAAATATGGGGATTAACTAGAACTTCACAAGCAGGCTCTCTGTCCCACATTTTAGTGGCAAAACTTTTCTTATATTTCACCATAAGTATTGCACACAGTTCAGTGGAATGTTAAATTGAATGTCAATTTTAGTGAGACTTGGTTGTTAATTTTATCACTTTACATTTGTTCTGATCAAGTCTATAAATTCAGTAATGTCTCTTCCTTTGGAATTGTCAAAGTCAAATGTTAAGTGAAACCAGGAAGACGGAGACGTAAGGAGGAGAACATCGGAGGCGGAGTCGTGGGACAAGGAGCGGGACGGAGGTCGGAGGTTACCATCAGAGGCGGAGTCGTGGGACAAGGAGCGGGACGGAGGTCGAAGGATACCATCCGAGGCGGAGGCAGAGGTGAAGACGGGTCGGAGGTCACCATCGGAGAAGGAGACGACCGGGGAAGGAGAAGCAGAGTCGGCGCCTGCTGAGGACGGAGGGAAGCCCGGAGGCCAACCTCCCTGTGAGCCGCCCAGCCGCACACCCGGGGGAGGTGTGTGGCTAGCCCAGGTGCGTGACCGCTTGCGGGGCTGGGTGGGACGTAAGGGTGCCCCTAGGCCCTAACCACGGTATTCATGTATTCCCGGTTCCCCTTCCCTGAGCACGTTACTACCCTCCCTATACCGCACTTGTATATATCAGAGCACCGGTTGTATCCTCACCCCCTTCCCTGTAACAGCAAGCGCTGAGTACAGTTTACTCACGAGACCCTTGTGTTTGTTTGCTTTTGGGGAGTCACAGACACAGCAGAGACGGAAGAAGAGGAAGAGAGCCCCCGACGAAGCCCGGACGGTTGTCGGAGGACAGACAATCCCCGACGGAGGAGAAGGAGCCGTAGCCGGTCTCCCAGGCGAACTACCCATATCAGTAAGACCTGTACAGATTACCTATTGGCATCAATAAAGCCCTCTGTTACCAAAACCCGGTTGTTGCCCTTTCCTGCTACGCTACCCCACCTTGAGCCCGTCACAGTTGTGGAGAATGCGGGCAGAGACACCATCAGTCTAGAGATGGAAACGGTGATCCAGCAACTAGTGAAAGGCCAAGAGAGGTTGGAGTGGGTAGCAGAGCATCAGCTGAACTCCGCCCAAGCCGATCGGGAGATCCTTAAGAAAGTCCTAGAACCGCGAGTGGACCCTCCACAACCCTGGGTGGACCCCCCATTGTCAGCAGGAAGTCGGGAAGAGCGTGTCATACCTCATGGGTCTTCTGCAGTGTCCCTGCAGAAATACCACCCCGGCGAGGACCCCGACTCCTTCTTGCTCAACTTTGAAAGAGCTGCACTTGCATGCGGATGGCCCGTGAGCAAGTGGCCCTTTTTTTTGGCTCCCCTCCTGGTCGGAGAAGCACAAGCTGCATACCAGGTAGCAAACCCCACCGGGGATACCCCCTACCGAGGTGAAGCGAATCATCCTCGATCAGCTAGGACTGGATGCCGAAGCTTACCGGATCAGATTCCGTAAGGAACGGGGCGCTCCAGGGGAAAACCCCAAAACCTTATTCGTACGGCTTAAGATGGCCGCTGACATGTGGCTGACTCCCTCCACCAGCACGAAGGCTGAAATCATGGACCGAATCTATCTGGAGCAGTATCTAGAGGCGCTCCCCTACGCCAGCCAATGGTGGCTCAGACAACACCACAATTTAATGACGACACAAGCCATTGACATGGCCGCTACGTTCGCCAGAGCCCAACCCCGCACACCGGGGTGGGGGCACGAGAGGAACCCCAAGCCAGTCCAAAGACTTGAGAGACGCCCTCCCCGTCCTGTGGAATTGTCGCGACCAAAACCCTGGAAACCAGACAGTCCAGCCTCTTCAGGACCCCAGTGTTTTGACTGTGGCAACTGGGGCCATATCGCGAGGTTTTGCCCTAAAAGAAGACCACAAGATGAGCCTATGGAGGTGGGGTACCTTCCACGAGCCGTTCTATACTCAGCGGAATTGGGGAGTACCTACAGAGTAAGTGTAAGGGTGAACGGGTCCTCCATTCCTGCCCTCTTAGACTCGGGGTGTAGGCAATCCGTCATTCAGACCAAACACGTAACCTTGTCCCTGTACCTGCCCCGGAAAACAGTCCATATACGGTGTGTACATGGAGACGTGAAGCCCTATCCCTTAGCCCAGGTTCCCATCCAACCCCTGAGAGGACAGACCCAGATGATCCGAGTGGGTGTTCTATCCTCACTCCCCGAGGACCTGATCATAGGTACAGACAATCCCCACTTTCTCCCGTGGTTTAAACATAGCATAGGACAGAAGGAGCAACAAGCACCGCACAAGTCCCCTTGAGAAACCTGCCCGGCACTGTTGACACCCGATCCCTGGGTATTGAATAGGAGCTTTCGCTTTTCCCAGGCTAATGACAACACCTTGTTTAACGCCTGGGACCAAGCCCATCAAGAACAAAACAGCCCCAGCAACAGATACCTATGGTTCTAAAAAACGACCTCTTGCACCGCCAGGGGAAAGAGGACGAAGAGGCCCAACTCCTGGTCCCTCTTACTTTCCGTGAGCAGGTGCTGTTCTTTGCCCACAGTCATCTGGTCGCCGGACACACTGGATCCGAGAAGACGACTCAAAACATACTCTGGCATTTCTATTGGCCCCGTATTTACCGAGACACGTCCAGATATTGCCAGGAATGCAGCATTTGCCAACTGAAAAACATGACTAAGCCACCAGTAGTGCCTTTGCAGCACCTTCCCATCATAGGCAAGCCCTTCGAAAGAGTGGGGATGGATTTAATCGGACCGCTACCCAAGACCAGGAAGGGGTACCAACATGTCCTGGTGATGGTGAATTACGCCACGAGGTTCCCGGAAGCTTTTCCCTTAACAGCGACCACTACAAAACAGGTCGCCGAAAAGATGATCGAGCTGTTCAGTCGGGTGGGGTTCCCCAAGGAGATTCTCACGGATCAGGGGACCCCCTTCGTCTCACGACTAATGAAGGAAGTGTGTAAGAACCTGGACATCCATCAGATAAGACCTCTGTGTATCACCCCCAGACGGACGAACTGGTCGAACAGTACAACCGCACCCTAAAGACTACATTGAGGAAAATGCTAGAAGTGAGCGGAGCCGAGTGGGACCAAGTACTGCCCCTGTCTCTCTACGTCATACGGGGCCAAAGCCAAAGCAGTTTAGGGGTCTCATCCTCTGAGCGCTTGTACGATAGACAGCCTCGCTCGCTGATGGAGATGACCAAAGACGCCTGGGAGAATGAGATACCAGAAGAAACAGCCTCTACCCTTGAATACGCCCAAAGCCTGAAGTCAAAATTAGGGAAGCTGAGGGACTTAGCATACAACCACATGGAGGAAAGTCTAAGGAAACAGAAGACAGCGTATGACAAAGGAAAGAAGTAGCGGCAGTTGAAAGAAGGAGAATGGGCTCTCGTACTTCTTCCCTCCTCCACTCAGAAATTCCGTGCTGAATGGGTCGGACCCTACCAAGTCACCGGGACCATTGGCCAGACCAGTATTAGATTAAAGACGGGCCCAAACAAAACCCAGACCTATCATATTATTATGCTAAAGAATTGGCTGGGACCTCCTCCCACGGCTGTCCACATGGCCTCAACCCCGGCCACACCAACCTCCACCCAAGAACAACTGGTCATAAATGACAAATTAACGTCACCACAAAGGGAGGATCTGTAACAGCTCCAGAACCTCAACGATAGGCTGTTTTCAGACCATCCAGGACGGACGACCCTTGCGGGGCACTGCATCAACACCCCTCCAGGGAAAGTCATCAAAATAAACTCTTACCGGGTGCCCGAAGCTCGAAGGATGGCTATAAGAAAAGAAGTAATGGACATGATGGACTTGGGGGTAATACGCCCCTATAAGAGTAACTGGTCGAGCCCCATAGTCATGATTCCCAAACCGGATGGAACCCGCCGGTTTTGCATGGACTTTCGGGCCCTGAATCACATTTCCGAGTTCGACGCATACCCCATTCCAAGGGTGGATGAACTCATCGAGCGATTAGGAGACGCCCAATACATCACTACTTTAGACTTGACCAAAGGGTACTGGCAGGTGCCCCTGAGGGAGGACGACAAGAACTAAATGCCATTCAGCACAGACGACGGTCATTTCGAGTTTACCGTACTCCCTTTTGGACTCCATGGGGCACCTGCCACGTTCCAGCGCCTCATGAACACTGTCTTGTCCCCCGTGTCCACCTTTGCTTCAGCTTACCTAGACGACATAGTCATCCACAGTAAGACCTGGGAAGAACATTTGACCCATGTACATGAAGTATTCAGCGCACTGGAAAAAGCAGGCCACAAGGTTAACTCGAAGAAATCCTGCGTCGCCTTCCAAAAAGTAAAATATCTGGGCTACATGTTGGGGCACGGACTCATAGAGCCGCAGATAGAAAAAGTGAGGGCGATCGTGGACGCCCCTTTTCCCTCCATCAGAAAAGAGATGAGGGCTTTTCTCTGCCTAGTTGGATATTACAGGCGCTTCATCCCCCAATTTGCTGACATATCCGCACCCCTTACCGACTCCTTGCGACTACAGGGGAAATCCAACTCTCCCATTCATCCCACTGAGCCCATGTACCATGCCTTCCAACGCCTCAAACGCATAATCACCTCCACTCCCGTGTTGACCTCCCCCGATTTCACACTGCCATTTATTCTACACACTGACGCTTCAGACTATGGGATAGGGGCGGTGTGGGATTGAACACCCTATAGTATACGTGAGCCGCAAACTGTTCCCACGGGAATTGAAGTACGCAACTATCGAAAAAGAGTGCCTGGCAGTAAGGTGGGTGGTGGAGAAACTTGCCTACTACTTGGAGGGTCACCCGTTTGCCCTATACACCGACCATGCTCCCTTGTTTTGGATGGCTAGGAACAAGTCCAACAACGCGAGAGTAATGCGATGGTTCCTGGCCCTCCAACCCTACTCTTTTACGGTGCATCACAAAGAGGGGACTGAAGTCAAGTCAAGTCAAGTCAAGAAGATTTATATAGCGCGCTACATACCCAGAGGGTCTCAAGGCGCTTGAGGAAGGGTGGGGAATTACTTGTCAAATATCCACGTTTTGAGTTGCTTTCTGAATGTAAGGTGGTTCTGAGTAAGGCGAAGGTGAGTGGGAAGTGAGTTCCAGGTTTTAGCTGCCAGGTAGGAGAAGGATCTACCTCCCATGGTGGTTTTGTTGATGCGAGGTACAGTGGCAAGGGCTTGGTTGGAGGATCGTAGCTGGCGGGAGGGGGTGTAGAAGGAAAGTCGTGTGTTGAGGCATTCGGGTCCGATTTCGTAGAGTGCTTTGTGTGCGTGGGTTAGGAGCCGGAAAGTAATCCTCTTATTGACGGGGAGCCAGTGTAGGTTTTTCAGGTGACCAGAGGTGTGTTCTTTACTCAGGATGTCTAATATGAGCCTGGCTGAGGCGTTCTGAATGCGTTGGAGTTTTTTCTGGAGTTTTGCGGTGGTACCGGCGTAGAGGGTGTTTCCGTAGTCCAGTCGGCTCGTGACCAGAGCGTGGGTGACTGTTTTTCTAGTTTCGGTGGGGATCCAGCGAAATGTTGTTTTGAGCATGCGAAGGATGTTGAAGCAAGATGAAGAAACGGCGTTGACTTGTCTGTTCATCGAGAGTGAGGAATCCAGGATGACGCCCAGGTTCCGTGCGTGGTCCGTCGGAATGGGTGCTTTTCCGAGGGCCTCTGGCCACCAAGAGTCATCCCAGGCGGAGGGGGAGGTGCCTAGGATGAGGACTTCTGTTTTGTCTGAGTTCAGTTTCAGACGGCTGTGCTTCATCCATTCGGCTACTTCTTTCATTCCTTCATGCATGGTTTTGGCAGTGATAGGGTCTCTGGTGAGTGATAGGATCAGTTGAGTGTCGTCGGCGTAGGAGATGATGTTGAGGTTGTGTTGGCGTGCGATGACCGCGAGGGGGCTCATGTATACGTTGAAGAGGGTGGGGCTGAGTGAAGATCCTTGTGGTACACCGCAGATGACTTCAGTGGCTTGTGACTTGAATGGTGGAAGGCGGACTCTCTGGGTTCTTCCGGTGAGGAACGAGGTGATCCATTCCAGTGCTTTTCCTTGGATTCCGACGTTTCTGAGGCGTTGTAAAAGGGTGCTATGACAGACCGTGTCGAAGGCTGCGGAGAGGTCGAGGAGGATGAGGGCGACTGTGTCTCCATTGTCCAGTAGAGTTCGGATGTCGTCAGTTGCTGCGATGAGGGCGGTTTCAGTGCTGTGCTTGGCTCGGAAGCCGGATTGTGAGGAGTCGAGGGATTTGTTGGTTTCGAGGAATGCGGCGAGCTGGTTGTTGACCGCTTTCTAGATGACTTTGGCCGGGAATGGAAGGAGTGAGATAGGGCGGTAGTTTTTGAGTTCGGTGGGGTCAGCTGTGGGTTTCTTCAGGAGGGCGCTGAGTTCGGCATGTTTCCAGCTTTCCGGGAAGGTTGCGGAGTTGAGGGAGCAGTTGATGACGTCTCGGAGGTGCGGTGCAATAATGGAGTCTGCTTTGTTAAAGATGTGGTGAGGGCATGGGTCTGTGGGGGATCCTGAGTGGATAGAGTTCATCAGACGGATGGTGTCCTCAGTGGAGATTGTCTTCCAGTCATTGAGGATGTTCAGGGGGGGTGGGGGTCCTGCAGGGGGTTGGGTGGGTTGGTCATCAGGTCAGTTATCGAAGCTGTTGTGGATGTCTGCAATTTTGTTGTGGAAGAATGAGGCTAGGGAGTCGCAGAGGGCTTGAGAGGGGGTGATGTCGTTGGAGTTGGCTGAAGGGTTGGTAAATTCCTTGACGATGTTGAATAATTCCTTGCTGTTGTGGGCGTTGTTATCTAGTCGGTCCTTGAAAACGGCTTTCTTGGCATTTCGGATCAGTTGGTGGTATATGCGGGTGGCGTTTTTGAAGGCGTCCTTGGTGCTGGTGGTTGGGTCTTTTTTCCAGGCCTTCTCAAGGGAGCGACAGAGTTTCTTGGATTTCTTAAGATCATCGTTGAACCAGGAGGCCTTCTTGCTGCTTAGTTTGATTTGTCGTTTTTTCAGTGGTGCTAGGATGTCGGCGCTGCTGGATAGCCATTGGGTGAGGTTGGTGGCTGCTTGGTCGGGGTTTGAGGAGTGGGCTGGGGGGTTTTGAAGAAGCGATGAGGAGATCTGGTCGATGGTGATTTTGTTCCAGTTTCTTTGCAGAGTAGGTTGAGGATGGTTGTTGGATGTGGGCTTGTTGTAGGTAGAGTGAACGCAGCTGTGGTCAGTCCAAAGGAGAGCTGTGGTGTGGCTCAAGGAGACATGTTTGCTGGAGGTGAAGATAGGGTCGAGTGTGTGACCTGCGATGTGGGTGGGGGTAGTTCAAGTTGATTAAGTCCGAGGTTGGCGAGGTTGTCCAAAAGGGTGGTTGTGTTGCGGTCGTTGTTCTTTTCAAGGTGAAAGTTGAGGTCTCCCAAAAGGATGTAATCCTTGGAGGGGAGCGCGTGTGGAGTGATGAAGTCCGTGATGTCTTCACTAAATTGTGCGCGGGGTCCTGGTGGCCTGTAGAGGAGGGTGCCTCTGAGTGTGGTCTTGGGGTCGATGTGGATCTGGAAGTGAAGGTGTTCAGAGTTGGCGAGATTGACGTCTGAGCTGGTTGAGATGCGGATGGATTTCTTATGGACGATAGCGATGCCTCCTCCTGTGTGGCCTGTACGGTCCTTGCGAATGATCTTATATTCTTCCGGAATGGCAATGGTGATGTCTGGGGCTGATGCGGCGTTCATCCATGTTTCTGTTAGGAAGGCGACGTCTGGAGAGATGGTGTCTAGTAGATTCCAGAGGTCAATGGCGTGCCTGTGGACCGAGCGGGTGTTGAGTAGGATGCATTGTAGGTGGTTGGGGTCGGATATCTGTTGTGAGTTCGTAGATGAGGAGTTGTTCTTGGTGCCGTCGAACTTGCAGGAGTTACAGGAAAAGGGTCCATGGGTGTGTCCAGGGGCGACTTGGACGCAGTTGGGGGAACGGCTGGGGTTAAGGGCTAGGAGGGTGGTGGCATCGTAGGTAATGCGGGAGGGGTGGGCATTACGAGGACCAGGGGCTCTGGCGCTGGGCGCGGTCCAGGCGCGGACGGGCGTAGACGGGCTTACCTTTGGTGCACCTTCGGCGAGGCCGCAGCGCGTGGACGCTGCGCGTTGGGACGTATGGCATTTAATGGATAGTGGGGGGGGCGGAGGAAGGGAGGAGCAGCTGGGGAGGCGGGTGCGGGGCGGAGAGGAGGGGCTTGCTCGAAGCACAACAAACAAAATGGTAGAAGAGGGAAATACGAGCTGAGCGTGCTTGGGGCACAAAAAGTGTACTACTCAAAGGAGACAGGTAAATGAACAGCAACAAACACGCAAATAAGCCCAACAAAGCGAGCGCAGCGCGAGTTTAAACATGCAAATGCAGCAGGCAAATGCGGGCGGTACAGCGAGGACAAGCGCTGCGATGTAAGCAGAGAGCAGCAGTGCCAATGCGAAGCGCTACGATACCAGCCGTCCGTTTTTGAGCAGGGAAACACTCAGAGGGTGAGGATGGCGCTGAGGGAATCGCCAGAGAGCGAGTGAGCGTCCGCCTCTTACAACGTAAGGGAGGTCACAGCGCTACAATCTACGGTGCAGATGTGATCAATCCTGGAAGGGAGGAGCAGCTGGGGAGGCGGGTGCGGGGCGGAGAGGAGGGGCTTGCTCGAAGCACAACAAACAAAATAGTAGAAGAGGGCAATACGAGTTGGGCGTGCTTGGGGCACAAAAAGTGTACTACTCAAAGGAGACAGGTAAATGAACAGCAACAAACACGCAAATAAGCCCAACAAAGTGAGCGCAACGCAAGTTTAAACATGCAAATGCAGCAGGCAAATGCGGGCGGTACAGCGAGGACAAGCGCTGCGATGTAAGCAGAGAGCAGCAGTGCCAATGCGAAGCGCTACGATACCAGCCGTCCGTTTTTGAGCAGGGAAACACTCAGAGGGTGAGGATGGCGCTGAGGGAATCGCCAGAGAGCGAGTGAGCGTCCGCCTCTTACAACGTAAGAGGCGTGGATTATCTTTCACGGCATCCGCTCCCCGATCGCGAGCGTCCAAGGGGGAAGTGTGTAACGGGGTATATCGGCAGATTCCCCCTATGGACCATTGTCATCACCCGACCCCTGTAGTGGAGCCACTGGACTGCAAGGACTTTGATCATATGTCCGAACCCCCCCCTTTCTCTCTCTACACAGAACACCGAGGCGGGCCTTCCACTGACGGAAGATGAGTCGTGGCCCTTTAGTTCATGGCCAGTGGAGGAGTGGGCAGTGCCAGAGGATGACGCGGCATCCTCAAATACGGAAGTAAGGCAAGCGAGGGTGTGCTTGTACACCCGGAGGTCTGAGGAGAGATGCGGTTGGTGCGTGGAGGAAAGTGAAGGAAGCGAAAGTACGGAGGAAGACGGAGACGTAAGGAGGAGAACATCTGAGGCAGAGGCAGAGTCGTGGGACAAGGAGCGGGACGGAGGTCGGAGGTTACCATCAGAGGTGGAGTCGTGGCACAAGGAGCGGGCGGAGGTCGGAGGTTACCATAGGAGGCGGAGGTGAAGACGGGTCGGGGGTCACCATCGGAGAAGGAGACGACTGGGGAAGGAGAAGCAGAGTCGGCGCCTGCTGAGGACGGAGGGAAGCCCGGAGGCCAACGTCCCTGTGAGCCGCACACCCGGGGGAGGTGTGTGGCTAGCCCAGGTGCCTGGCCGCTTGCGGGGCTGGGTGGGACGTAAGGGTGCCCCTAGGCCCTAACCACGGTATTCCTGTATTCCCGGTTCCCCTTCCCTGAGCACATTACTACCCTCCCTATACCGCACTTGTATATATCAGAGCACCGGTAGTATCCTCACCCCCTTCCCTGTAACAGCAAGCGCTGAGTACAGTTTACTCACGAGACCCTTGTGTTTGTTTGCTTTTGGGGAGTCACGGACACAGCAGAGATGGAAGAAGAGGAAGAGAGCCCCCGACGAAGCCCGGACGGTTGTTGGAGGACAGACAAGCCCAGACGGAGAAGGAGCCGTAGCCGGTCTCCCAGGTGAACTACCCATATCAGAAAGACCTGTACAGATTACCTATTGGCATCAATAAAGCCCTCTGTTACCAAAACCCGGTTGTTGCCCTTTCCTGCTACGCTACCCCACCCTGAGCCCGTCACAATACGCCAATGGGCCTAAGAGGTTTTTGATGGAGCGGCGAACCAAGGGTAATGATGGCGGACATTAGAATCTGCATACTGAATGTGGGGGGATTGAACAACTGGAGGAAGAGACAAAGGCTGGCACATCTTGTCAAATTTAATAAGTTCGACGTGCTCTGCCTCCAGGAGACTCACCTTCCTTGGTCAAAGTGTAATCTCTTATTTCTAAACGGGTTCGAATTGGTTGCCTGTCCGTCTCAATCTTCAACAATTAGGGGTGTCGCTATACTGGTTAGGAGATCTTTGGGTGGTGTGAAAAGGATGAAGGTAAATAGCTGTGACAGATGGGCTATTGCAGAAATAGAAATGGGTTTCACCTTATGCGTTGTGTACGGTTCAAATAGCGATGAGCCAGAGATCTTCAATTATTTGGAAATTGAACTGACTGGTTGGTCGGCACTGTTAATACTATGCGGGGATTTAAATATCTCCTCCAATTGGGTTGATGGGTGGCATTATGCGGGGAGGAAACCTAGGGTTTTTAGATCGATAAAGGCTCTTATGGACTCACTTGGACTAATAGATGTGTGGGGGACTAAGGAGCCCGAAATCCTGGCTATACCTACTTTTCAAACCCGGCCCAGAAATACTCCAAATTGGATTCTTTTTTTACTCCACCCAGGAAAATAACAGAGTTGCTATTGTTATGTTACCGAGGGTACCCTCGGACCATAACCCTCTGGTAATCACTTAACAAAGGGGGGTCCGGGAAAGAGCTAGGACATCTTGGTCCTTCGAGAGGAGATTACTGGAAGATGTAAGGTATGTAGCTCATATTAAAAGGTGAATGGATGATTTTTTCGCAGCCAATAGATACAGCTCATCCCGCAACGTAGTATGGGAGTCTTTTAAAGCGGCTCTCAGAGGCAAAACAATCATCTGAGCTGCTAGAATGAGGAAGGAAGATAGGACTGAGAAAACCCAATTATTGGAAAAGTTAGTATCCATAGAAGAAGAGCATATGAAGGTCATCACTACGGGTGGGGATGGTAGTAACATCCATAATGTTCTATTGGCTATTAAGGCAGAATTACAGAAGTTGGTCACTAAAAAGGCAATAGGGGAATTTCAGGCCACCAAAGCTAAGAGGTATGAAACGGGAGAACAAGCAGGCAGAGCCCTGGCCCTTCGTCTGAGGCAAGAGAAGTCTAAAAACATTATTAAAAAAATAGAGGAGGGCGGTAGGGGGTATAGAGAGACTAAGGAGATCTCAGCGGTGTTTAGGAAGTTTTATCAGAGATTGTATGGTGAGGAGGATAGGGACGGAGAACATCTGGATGACTTTAGAGATATAGGACCTCCCCTGGATGACTCACGTCAGGAAGAACTGGATTGGGACATCACAGAAATGGAGATTAAGGTTGCCCTACAGGAGTTAGCCTCAGGGAAGGCCGCCTGCCCCGACGGCATCCCTTTAGAAGTGTATAAGCGTATCGAATCAGAAATCATCCCGCTATTGACAGATCTTTTTAAAGGGTTGTTTGCACCGGGCTGATCCCGGATTTGTGGAAAGAAACAAACATCGTAATATTCCACAAAAAAGGGAAGCCTAGTGAGAATCTGGGGTCGTATCAACCAATCTCATTGATCAATTCTGATACCAAGCTGTATTCCAAGATCTGGGCTATGAGGTTGGGCAGAATCATTGACGGTCTCGTCTCCCCTTGGCAGCATGGTTTTGTCCCCGTACGTGGCAATATGGATCATACCAGCAGGGCAATAGCTCTATTTGACGCCCATGCTTCCACGGGAGGGGAGATGGCCATGATCCTGCTAGACGCAGAGAAGGCTTTCGATCGCGTGGTCTGGAGCTTTCTCTGGGGTATCTTGGTAGGAAGAGGGTTTGGGCAGAAAACTATTAGAGCACTAATGGCGATGTATTCCGAACCTGTCGCCAGAGTTACAGACATCAGTGAGAAATCCGATCTGTTTCCTATAAGGAGAGGAACGCAGCAGGGGTGCCCGTGCCCCCGATCCTTTTCTCTCTTTATATTGACAATCTCATTCAGGCTATTTTAGGGTGTTCTAGGTTAAGCCCGGTGATCTATAACGGCTTTGAAAACAAAATATTAGCATACGCGGATGATCTTGCGGTTTTCTCAACCAATCCCCAGCAGGCAATGTTGGTCTTGTCTGAGCTTACTAAACATTTTGGATCCCGCTCTGGTTATTTATTAAACGAAGCAAAGACCCAGATCATCTGCACTAAGAATATAGTTAAATCTGACTCTAGATTTGTGGATACAGCAGTTTATCTAGGAGTTAAAATTAATGCTGTGGTTAATAAAATTGTGGAAGGAAATTACCTACCACTTATTAAATCCATAGAATCAGACTTGGGAAGGATGGATGGGTTACACCTTTCATTGATAGGGAGCGTGAACGCGGTTAAGATGTCGATGTTCCCCAAGGTGCTATATCTTTTTCGGGCGATACCGCTTTTCTTGGATGAAAAAATAATAAAAAACTTAGAATCTGTCTTCATAAAATTCATATGGCAATTTGGAAAGATAAGGCGGTCTACAAATTTGATGTCACTCCGTAGAGAAAGGGGTGGGCTGGCACTGCCTAATCTAAGATTGTATCATTGGACCTGTTTATTGTCTTACATGTCTGTACTCTTTCAGACGGAGGCTGGTGCTAATGATCCGAATCTTGAAGGTCAGCGGCCCCCCTCTATATACGAATTGCTGCTAAGAAGGAAGGCGTTGGGTTTAATGCTGCGCGAAGTACAAGAAAGCCCGCTATAAGATCATGGACAGTGTGTGGCGGGTGTGGAAGGCCTGTGGAAAGTTATGCAATATCCCCAAGGTTAACCCATATCTTCATATTTATAATTCGAGTCTCTTTGCAGGGATTGGTGCGGATAGGATTTTTAAAATCTGGTGGGGGGTGGGTATTAAGACCTTGGGGGAAGTAACGAATGGAGAAGAGGTCGTCAAATTTGAGGCTCTCCAAAGTAAATTTAGAATCCCTGGCAATCATTGGTTGGTTTATGGCCAATTGTCACGGTCCTTGAAGGCGCTTAGACCAAGACCACCACCCTTTGATAATTACTCTCTATTAGAGGCATTGGCTAAAGGGGTTAAAAAAATTAAGATTCTGTATAACATCCTCCTTGTAGAAATTCAAGATGATGTCAGTAAGGTGGAAGAAGCGTGGTCTAGGAAACTGGGGAATCCTGAAGTAGATCTCGACTTGGCTATATCATTAATAAAAAGGTTTTTTGAGCTTCAAACCTGCGGGCCCAGCACTAAAAAACTGTGTTAGTGAGACAACAGATTTTGAAAAAGGATCTCTTCCTTACAGGTAACCAATGCAGCTCTCTCAGCAAGGGAGCAGAAGGGGAGCCAGCAGGGCGGTTCAGTAACATTCTAGGCGCCGTGTTCTGAATCACTTGTAATTTAGTAAGCAGGTTCTCTTCCACTTCCGCCAACAGAGCATTACCATAGTCTAATTGGCGGATGACCAAGGCTTGAACTAAGGTTCTGCGGTGATTAGTGGGCAAGTAGGGAAGAATTTTGCAGAGTAAACGCATACTATAGTAGCAGGAGCTAGTAGTGACAGCAATGTGATCTTTCATGAATTATGACTGATCTAAATTTAAGCCTAGATTTTTAACACATTTTTTAGGAACAGGAGCTGGTCCCAATTGTGGTGGTCCCCTCGGCGATCCTGACCCAAGATCTGGCGACCCCTGACCTGCCTCAAGTCTCCAAGCAAGCCGGGCCGAAGAAGGCTGAAATGCCAGAAACCGGTCCCCGGTAGCTTGTCTCCTTTCTGGTGAAGAATTGGCTTGGTAGTTTAGTCTGCCCTGTTCCCATGATGCACTGGGCCAGGGACAGACTGATTTGCATATAGCCAGGTTCTGAGCTGGGATGGGGCAGTGAGATAAATAACGGTGATGGATCAAGCCCTGATCTTTGGACTGGGTAAGAGTGGTCTGTTTAACTCAGACACTCTGTTCATCACCACCCCCTTTTCTAAATCGTTTTTGGCCACTATAGGTGTGGCAGGGTATACTCAGACATGAGTCCCTTTCTCACTGCTCCATCAGGATTCAAGCAAGCCGGGCCGAAGAAGGCTGAAATGCCAGAAACCGGTCCCCGGTAGCTTGTCTCCTTTCTGGTGAAGAATTGGCTTGGTAGTTTAGTCTGCCCTGTTCCCATGATGCACTGGGCCAGGGACAGACTGATTCGCATATAGCCAGGTTCTGAGCTGGGATGGGGCAGTGAGATAAATAACGGTGATGGATCAAGCCCTGATCTTTGGACTGGGTAAGAGTGGTCTGTTTAACTCAGACACTCTGTTCATCACCACCCCCTTTTCTAAATCGTTTTTGGCCACTATAGGTGTGGCAGGGTATACTCAGACATGAGTCCCTTTCTCACTGCTCCATCAGGATTCAAGCAAGCCGGGCCGAAGAAGGCTGAAATGCCAGAAACCGGTCCCCGGTAGCTTGTCTCCTTTCTGGTGAAGAATTGGCTTGGTAGTTTAGTCTGCCCTGTTCCCATGATGCACTGGGCCAGGGACAGACTGATTTGCATATAGCCAGGTTCTGAGCTGGGATGGGGCAGTGAGATAAATAACGGTGATGGATCAAGCCCTGATCTTTGGACTGGGTAAGAGTGGTCTGTTTAACTCAGACACTCTGTTCATCACCACCCCCTTTTCTAAATCGTTTTTGGCCACTATAGGTGTGGCAGGGTATACTCAGACATGAGTCCCTTTCTCACTGCTCCATCAGGATTCAAGCAAGCCGGGCCAAAGAAGGCTGAAATGCCAGAAACCGGTCCCCGGTAGCTTGTCTCCTTTCTGGTGAAGAATTGGCTTGGTAGTTTAGTCTGCCCTGTTCCCATGATGCACTGAGCCAGGGACAGACTGATTTGCATATAGCCAGGTTCTGAGCTGGGATGGGGCAGTGAGATAAATAACGGTGATGGATCAAGCCCTGATCTTTGGACTGGGTAAGAGTGGTCTGTTTAACTCAGACACTCTGTTCATCACCACCCCCTTTTCTAAATCGTTTTTGGCCACTATAGGTGTGGCAGGGTATACTCAGACATGAGTCCCTTTCTCACTGCTCCATCAGGATTCAAGCAAGCCGGGCCGAAGAAGGCTGAAATGCCAGAAACCGGTCCCCGGTAGCTTGTCTCCTTTCTGGTGAAGAATTGGCTTGGTAGTTTAGTCTGCCCTGTTCCCATGATGCACTGGGCCAGGGACAGACTGATTTGCATATAGCCAGGTTCTGAGCTGGGATGGGGCAGTGAGATAAATAACGGTGATGGGTCAAGCCCTGATCTTGGGACTGGGTAAGAGTGGTCTGTTTAACTCAGACACTCTGTTCATCACCACCCCCTTTTCTAAATCGTTTTTGGCCACTATAGGTGTGGCAGGGTATACTCAGACATGAGTCCCTTTCTCACTGCTCCATCAGGATTCAAGCAAGCCGGGCCGAAGAAGGCTGAAATGCCAGAAACCGGTCCCCGGTAGCTTGTCTCCTTTCTGGTGAAGAATTGGCTTGGTAGTTTAGTCTGCCCTGTTCCCATGATGCACTGGGCCAGGGACAGACTGATTTGCATATAGCCAGGTTCTGAGCTGGGATGGGGCAGTGAGATAAATAACGGTGATGGATCAAGCCCTGATCTTTGGACTGGGTAAGAGTGGTCTGTTTAACTCAGACACTCTGTTCATCACCACCCCCTTTTCTAAATCGTTTTTGGCCACTATAGGTGTGGCAGGGTATACTCAGACATGAGTCCCTTTCTCACTGCTCCATCAGGATTCAAGCAAGCCGGGCCGAAGAAGGCTGAAATGCCAGAAACCGGTCCCCGGTAGCTTGTCTCCTTTCTGGTGAAGAATTGGCTTGGTAGTTTAGTCTGCCCTGTTCCCATGATGCACTGGGCCAGGGACAGACTGATTTGCATATATCCAGGTTCTGAGCTGGGATGGGGCAGTGAGATAAATAACGGTGATGGATCAAGCCCTGATCTTTGGACTGGGTAAGAGTGGTCTGTTTAACTCAGACACTCTGTTCATCACCACCCCCTTTTCTAAATCGTTTTTGGCCACTATAGGTGTGGCAGGGTATACTCAGACATGAGTCCCTTTCTCACTGCTCCATCAGGATTCAAGCAAGCCGGGCCGAAGAAGGCTGAAATGCCAGAAACCGGTCCCCGGTAGCTTGTCTCCTTTCTGGTGAAGAATTGGCTTGGTAGTTTAGTCTGCCCTGTTCCCATGATGCACTGGGCCAGGGACAGACTGATTTGCATATAGCCAGGTTCTGAGCTGGGATGGGGCAGTGAGATAAATAACGGTGATGGATCAAGCCCTGATCTTTGAACTGGGTAAGAGTGGTCTGTTTAACTCAGACACTCTGTTCATCACCACCCCCTTTTCTAAATCGTTTTTGGCCACTATAGGTGTGGCAGGGTATACTCAGACATGAGTCCCTTTCTCACTGCTCCATCAGGATTCAAGCAAGCCGGTCCGAAGAAGGCTGAAATGCCAGAAAACGGTCCCCGGTAGCTTGTCTCCTTTCTGGTGAAGAATTGGCTTGGTAGTTTAGTCTGCCCTGTTCCCATGATGCACTGGGCCAGGGACAGACTGATTTGCATATAGCCAGGTTCTGAGCTGGGATGGGGCAGTGAGATAAATAACGGTGATGGATCAAGCCCTGATCTTTGGACTGGGTAAGAGTGGTCTGTTTAACTCAGACACTCTGTTCATCACCACCCCCTTTTCTAAATCGTTTTTGGCCACTATAGGTGTGGCAGGGTATACTCAGACATGAGTCCCTTTCTCACTGCTCCATCAGGATTCAAGCAAGCCGGGCCGAAGAAGGCTGAAATGCCAGAAACCGGTCCCCGGTAGCTTGTCTCCTTTCTGGTGAAGAATTGGCTTGGTAGTTTAGTCTGCCCTGTTCCCATGATGCACTGGGCCAGGGACAGACTGATTTGCATATAGCCAGGTTCTGAGCTGGGATGGGGCAGTGAGATAAATAACGGTGATGGATCAAGCCCTGATCTTTGGACTGGGTAAGTGTGGTCTGTTTAACTCAGACACTCTGTTCATCACCACCCCCTTTTCTAAATCGTTTTTGGCCACTATAGGTGTGGCAGGGTATACTCAGACATGAGTCCCTTTCTCACTGCTCCATCAGGATTCAAGCAAGCCGGGCCGAAGAAGGCTGAAATGCCAGAAACCGGTCCCCGGTAGCTTGTCTCCTTTCTGGTGAAGAATTGGCTTGGTAGTTTAGTCTGCCCTGTTCCCATGATGCACTGGGCCAGGGACAGACTGATTTGCATATAGCCAGGTTCTGAGCTGGGATGGGGCAGTGAGATAAATAACGGTGATGGATCAAGCCCTGATCTTTGAACTGGGTAAGAGTGGTCTGTTTAACTCAGACACTCTGTTCATCACCACCCCCTTTTCGAAATCGTTTTTGGCCACTATAGGTGTGGCAGGGTATACTCAGACATGAGTCCCTTTCTCACTGCTCCATCAGGATTCAAGCAAGCCGGGCCGAAGAAGGCTGAAATGCCAGAAACCGGTCCCCGGTAGCTTGTCTCCTTTCTGGTGAAGAATTGGCTTGGTAGTTTAGTCTGCCCTGTTCCCATGATGCACTGGGCCAGGGACAGACTGATTTGCATATAGCCAGGTTCTGAGCTGGGATGGGGCAGTGAGATAAATAACGGTGATGGATCAAGCCCTGATCTTTGGACTGGGTAAGAGTGGTCTGTTTAACTCAGACACTCTGTTCATCACCACCCCCTTTTCTAAATCGTTTTTGGCCACTATAGGTGTGGCAGGGTATACTCAGACATGAGTCCCTTTCTCACTGCTCCATCAGGATTCAAGCAAGCCGGGCCGAAGAAGGCTGAAATGCCAGAAACCGGTCCCCGGTAGCTTGTCTCCTTTCTGGTGAAGAATTGGCTTGGTAGTTTAGTCTGCCCTGTTCCCATGATGCACTGGGCCAGGGACAGACTGATTTGCATATAGCCAGGTTCTGAGCTGGGATGGGGCAGTGAGATAAATAACGGTGATGGATCAAGCCCTGATCTTTGGACTGGGTAAGAGTGGTCTGTTTAACTCAGACACTCTGTTCATCACCACCCCCTTTTCTAAATCGTTTTTGGCCACTATAGGTGTGGCAGGGTATACTCAGACATGAGTCGCTTTCTCACTGCTCCATCAGGATTCAAGCAAGCCGGGCCGAAGAAGGCTGAAATGCCAGAAACCGGTCCCCGGTAGCTTGTCTCCTTTCTGGTGAAGAATTGGCTTGGTAGTTTAGTCTGCCCTGTTCCCATGATGCACTGGGCCAGGGACAGACTGATTTGCATATAGCCAGGTTCTGAGCTGGGATGGGGCAGTGAGATAAATAACGGTGATGGATCAAGCCCTGATCTTTGGACTGGGTAAGAGTGGTCTGTTTAACTCAGACACTCTGTTCATCACCACCCCCTTTTCTAAATCAAGTCTCCAACCGACGCCTGCAGCCTCAATCAAGAGGACCCGTCCCCTACCGCGACCAGAGCGGGTAAGAAAATCCGACGTCCAAAGGTACCCCTACACCCGACGCCCCACGGCCTTGTGTGCCCAATCAAGAGGTGCCTAACCAACCCTTAACATCCCAACTTACCCCTCGAAGTGGTGGTCACTCCTGGAAGATCCTCGTCCACGAGCCTGCAGTTTTTCTTTGTCCCGGAGAATCTCCACTGAAATCAACACGGCACCTGACCTCAAAACAGCCCCATGCGCCCGGCATCCCTAGTGCCGCTGAGGGTGCACCTTGGGTCCCCAACTTGCCCTGAGCAAAACCATAGGAGCGTTACTCTCACAATCCCGTGGCCTGCTTGTCAGCCGCCACCAACCGGAGCCCCCTATCCTCCATAGGATAACATTGGGCCTCAACACTCTGCACCCAGCCGTCCTAGTGCCGCTGAGGGAGCAACAACGGTGCATCACTGACCCTGGTGGACCCATGAGTCTAACCCCAGAACCTTAACTCCCACAGTTGATTCCTTACCTGAGAATCATTAACCTTTTTTGCCTCCATAGGATAACATGGAAAACTTTTCTTCAAAATGTTTTTAAGTGTGGAGTTTTGAAATTTAAAAATATTTTTTTAAATTGCACAAATAGCTAAAACATGTTTACTTACCAGTTTCTAGGGAATGTCCCATTGCTGAACCTAGGTATCAAGCACAGAGTTAGAAAAGTAACGAGAAAAGTAACTTACCTGCAATTTATTGTAGAAGCCCATTCATCTCAATGTACTGGTCCAAAAAGTTTCCCACTGTGGAGTTTTGGAAATATTCTTTAAAAATCATGCGAATAACCAAAACTTAATTACTAACCTGTTTCTAGGAAATGTACCAGTGCTGAATCTAGGTATCCAGCAGTGAGTTAGAAAAGTAACGTAAAAAGTAACTTACCTGCAATTTACTGAAAAAGCCTATTCATTTCAATGTACTGTATTTGCTAAGTGTTGCATACTACTGCTCCCCTGTAAATCAAACAAAGTACAATTTCTACTGCCTACTTGAACTGTGTTCATACAAGTAAATTATTACCGCAAAGTATTTTTATGCTTACCTGTGCCAGGCTTGCTTGGTTCTAGAAATAAAACAACAGTATTTTTTTAATACAAAAACAATTGGCCTAGAGTTCAGTTCTTGAGTGTATGAATTCATTTGCTGACTGAGTGTGTTCCTCAAATGCTTAACACTGTCCTCTGATACGGCCTTACTGCTCGACCAAGCTACCACTTTAGAGAGTAAGGCTCTATCTAACTTTAACCTCTGCCGACCTCTGGAGACCCTTGGACTCTATACACACTGTACCTCACTTTGGTGGAGTATACAGAGCCAGTTTCTTACAATACCTCACTGTATGTCTCTCTCAATTTACATGTGATGTTGTTGTCCAGTGGAAAGAGCAAGTTACTTCTGATAAACTTTTGCAACGCTGGAGTTGCACACCGGATGAGGGCTGTATAACTCTGCTGGGGTCTGTACTTCAGGATAGCATCTTGAAAGGTCACACTTATCACTAAATTTTTTTAACAGGGGATTTTAACACTCAAATGTGTGGGGACATGTTATGTTATGTTATGTTAGTTACATTTTAATACGCACAGCTGCTCCAGCGAAGGAGCGTCCTGGCGCAGGGAAAGGCAAACACAACACAACACTAGGTCCAATAACAAAAGGCGTACAGTAAAAGCTAGAAAACAGTTAAAACAGGAAGGTTTTCAGGGCCCTACGAAAAGACATTAGGTCATTCAAAAGGCGGATTTCCAAGGGGAGCGCATTCCAGAGGGTTGCGGCTTTCACGCGGAAAGAGCGACCCCCCATCCGACTAAGTCTGAAGCGAGGGACGACCACCAAGGACTGTCCAAGGGAACGTAGTGAGCGGGTAGGGACATAGGGAGAGATCAGTGTATTCAGTATTCCAGGTGCCAACTCTCTCAGAATTTTAAAAACCAGGCAGAGAGCCTCATCAGGCAAGGAGGAGTGAAAGCTATGGACTGTGCACGACAAGCAGGCTTACACATGGAACATACTCCCCAGGGTATTGAGCCTAACTCCATCTTGCTTGAATTTGATTCAACATCTGTAATGAATAAGCTGCCTCCGGGGAAAACAGACATTACTCCCACCTTTATTGGGAGAGGGTGTGAGACCTTTATTGATTTCACCTTTGTATCTCCCCCCTTATTCTCTGGTTAACGATTTTTCTGTGCAGGCGAGTGAATGTAGTGACCACAACCCCATTTGTGTCTTAACAGGCTGGACCCGAACACTCGGACATAGCAAGGTGGGCGGGTGCTGGTGTCCCTCTTAAAGTGGTGGAAGCGGGAAGGAGCGTAAAGTGGGGGTGTATTGTCCCAGAGCTACTCCACAAGTCCCTTTTAACTCAGTGTCGAAGAAAGTTTGCCACCTGTTTCGACGATGAGGCAAGTGCTCCGGACATCATGGGTGCATTTGGATCCATGTCTACTGTCATAAGGAAGTTACTACGGGCCTCGGGTGGGGCTATAAGCACCAGATCCACGATGGTTCGGCGTGCTCCCAGGCTTCCAGGAACCTGAGACAGGCCTTGGGTGTTAAGCCCCGAGACCGGGTGGCGCTCAAAGGCCTATGAAGAGCATATAAGGCTGCTCTAGCAACTCATGAGTCTGTTCTGAAGATGGAGGCCTGGATCGATTTAGTGAAGGCGAGTACACTGCGTACTAGCTCAAAGTTCAGGGGCATTATTAACAGCCCATTTCTATATGGAAATAATGCTAATTTACTGGAAGCCCAAATCACAGAGGAAGATTGGGTACATAATTTGGTGGGTATCTTCCAGTTGGATACCCCTCCAATTGAGGGCCAGAAAAGGGTGGAAGGCAAGTTGGAACTCATTTTTACCACGCAAGAGGTGAGTGCCGGTATTCCGGGTCTGTCTAAAAACAAGGCCCCCGCTCCAGATGGGATCCCACCAGATCTCTACATTGCCCACTTAAAAACCTGGGTGCCTGTCCTCACAGCTCAGAAAAGGGGGTGGTGATGAACATAGTGTCTGAATTAAGCAGGCCACTCTTACCCAGTCCAAAAATCAGGGCTTGATCCATCACCGTTATTTAGCTCACTGCACCATCCCAGCTCAGAACCTGGCTATATGCAAATCAGTCTGTCCCTGGCCCAGTGCTTCATGGGAACAGGGCAGACTAAACTACCAAGCCAATTCTTCACCAGAAAGGAGACAAGCTTCCGGGGACCGGTTTCTGGCATTTCAGCCGTCGTCGGCCCGGCTTGCTTGAATCCTGATGGTGCAGTGAGCAAGGGACTCATGGCTGGGTATACCCTGCCACACCTATAGTGGCCAAAAACCATTCAGAAAAGGGGGTGGTGATGAACAGAGTGTCTGAATTAAGCAGGCCACTCTTACCCAGTCCAAAAATTAGGGCTTGATCCATCACCGTTATTTAGCTCACTGCACCATCCCAGCTCAGAACCTGGCTATATGCAAATCAGTCTGTCCCTGGCCCAGTGCATCATGGGAACAGGGCAGACTAAACTACCAAGCCAATTCTTCACCAGAAAGGAGACAAGCTTCCGGGGACCGGTTTCTGGCATTTCAGCCGTCGTCGGCCCGGCTTGCTTGAATCCTGATGGTGCAGTGAGCGAGGGACTCGTGGCTGAGTATACCCTGCCACACCTATAGTGGCCAAAAACGATTCAGAAAAGGGGGTGGTGATGAACAGAGTGTCTGAATTAAGCAGACCACTCTTACCCAGTCCAAAGATCAGGGCTTGATCCATCACCGTTATTTAGCTCACTGCACCATCCCAGCTCAGAACCTGGCTATATGCAAATCAGTCTGTCCCTGGCCCAGTGCATATTGGAACAGGGCAGACTAAACTACCAAGCCAATTCTTCACCAGAAAGGAGACAAGCTTCCGGGGACCGGTTTCTGGCATTACAGCCGTCGTCGGCCAGGCTTGCTTGAATCCTGATGGTGCAGTGAGCAAGAGACTCATGTCTGAGTCTACCCTTCCACACCTATAGTGGCCAAAAACGATTCAGAAAAAGGGGTGGTGATGAACAGCTGTCATCAATGCTGCAGTCCAGATTGGCCGCTCAGATTCTTGGGCTTTATCGATTGTAGTCCCGGTATTTAAAAAGGGAGATCGGTACAGTACCTATTGTTATAGGCCCATTTCTCTTCTGGACTCTGTGGTGGAGGTGGCGGGCCACATGGTACTTGACACACTTGTATCTTGGGTTGATGAAAACAACTTTTTATCCGATATCCAAAACGGCTTGCGCCCAGGTCATTCCACTGTGGAACAGTATTTAAACCTGTACATGGTTCTGAACAAATGCACTGTGGCTCGTTCCAGCCCCATATACCAAGCCTTCATGGACCAGTCCTCAGCATTCCACTGGGTCAATAGGTCCAAGCTGTGGCAGCTGATGTCCTCTATTGGCATTGACAGTAACATCATTTTTATTTCTGAGGGATCTTCACTGTGATTCAACCGCGGTGGTCCGCTATTCAAAGGACCTGAAAGTGTCCAGTCAGCTTGAAATCAAGAGAGGGGTGCATCAGGGGTGCATTTTAGCACCCTTTCTTTTTAACCTATGTATTAATTCCTTAGAGAAGGCCCTTTTGGCCACAAATGCGGATTGTCCCCAGGTAGGCAAGCATAGCCTGCCAGTCTTCCTATACGCGGACGACGCAGCCCTCTTGACGAGGACAGCTAAGGGCCAACAACTTCTTCTGAATTCTTTTGCCCTTTTTATGGAGGACTTGGACCTGCTGTTTCATCATGCCAAGTCGTTCATTATGCAGGTGGGACCCCGTAAAGCTAAGCAGTTCACTTTTAAACTCTGACTTCATCAATACCGAAGACCAATGTTTTCTCCTATTTGGGAGTTGTGTTTGACGATTCCTTGAGTTGGTGCCCTTTGCTTACTTGAAAGAAAGGCGATCTAGTGAAAGCTTTTGCAGCTGTTTTTTACTTTGCCAGAAGAGTGGGAGGGAAGCCAATAGGGGCTCTTTTGAAGACATATGAAGACAAATATATCTCAAAGGTTAGTTATGGGAGTGAGATTTTGGCCACATTGTCTCTTACAGGCCTAATTATCTACAGACCCCCGGACTGCCCGGCATCATCCTTGAGTGAGCTTATGGACTTTATAGTCCTAAACTCTCTTGCCCACCCGCATTACATCGTAGCCGGTGATTTTAATCTTCACGCCGACAACCCTGACTGTCCACAGGCTACTTACCTCATCTCAACCCTGCAATCGGCCAATCTAACTCAGGCTATTGCAGGCCCCACGCATCGTGCAGGGCATATGCTGGACCTTTTCTTTTCCAATATATCGAACACAACAGCTAATTCTCCGATACCACTGCTTTGGACGGATCACTACTTAACTACTTTATCCATCTCAATCTCCTCCCAGTCTCAGATCACAGGGAAATGCTCCTATATGCGAAGAAACTGGGATAATTTAACAACGGACAATCTCTGCCTGGCACTTCGAGCAAACCCCCCACCCCTTACCTCGGATGTTAACTCCGATGCTACATCACTGAACTCGTGGATTAGCAGTGTAGTGGATTCTATCGCTCCGGCCAGAATCGCTACGTCACGCAGAGAATTTCCCTCTGCTCCGTGGTTCTCCCATGAGCTGATGGCCGAAAAAAGTAAATGCAAAAAGCTGGAGCGCCTTTGGCGAGCAAATTATTGCGAATCAGCAAAAACCAGCTATAAAAAAGCCCTCCATGCCTTACATTTATCCATAAAAAAAGCTAAATAAATCTTCTTTGCGACCGCAATCCAGCAGGCGGAACAACCGAGTAAAGAAGTCTTTAAGATAGTTAAATCTTTCTTTAAGCCAAGAGCCATCGAGACGGATATTATTCCATCCGCAAGACTCTGTGAAACCATTTCTGATTTCTTTAACACCAAAATATTAAAAGTGTATGATACGGGGGGTGTTAGAACTGGCTATTTCTGGTAGGCTAAGGCTGACGCCAAAGCCAGGCAGAAACCACCATTCTAGTCAGGGCAAGGAAGTCACACGCCAAGATAACCTCTGCTCACCCCCTTGGTAGCTTGGCACAAGCAGTAAGGCTAAACTCAAAGGCAATGTGTAAAGCATTTGCGCCAGCGCACAACAGCAACAACATACTAGGCACACCACAGAAGAGACTCCACACAAGGTTATTATAAAAATAACTTTTGTATTGTAAAAACACATCAGATAAAATCACACATATACATTGTGCCAACTGGCACAGGCAATATTCACAGGGATTATGTACACAAGACAGGGCCACAAGGGCCACTGTCATATTCAGATATAGCACTTCTAGATAAAATGTAGAATATAAAATCACTTCTAGAATGAAATAGTAAAACATAAAATGGTAATCACAAAGATAACAACCAGTAACCACTGGTAACAGGAACCAGGACCTTACTAGGACCACCTGTACTAAGAAAGAAGAACCACCTAAGTATCACACAGCATTAGGGGTCTAAGAAAGAATACATTACTCATGATGCAATAAACCTACATTCAGAGGAGTAGAAAAGACAACCACCTAAGAATAACCACATTTAGGGGCATAAACCAGAACACCTTACCCATGATGCATGAACACATTCAGAGGAGTAATAAGGAGAAACACATGATGCCATAAACATTCAGAGGTGTTAAGAATAGAGCACATGATGCAATAAAATCACATTCAGGGGTGCAGCGCAAGAAGACACATGATGACTAAACATTCAGAGGTGCAGCGCATGGAAAGGAAGACACATAATGCATGAACATTCAGAGGTGCCATAACATAAGTCAATAGCGCAAAAACACACAGTAGGCAATTACTATTTAAAAGCATAGAAATCACATTGCGCCTACACTACATAAGCCACTACCTGTGGCAGTCCCTAGGCCAACTGGCCTTGATGGGGCAAGGATGCCCTGGGTCCAAAGTCAGGGCGCGCTGCCATGCAGCGCCAGTCCAAGTGTACGAAAATCCTAAACGTGGCAGTTGCCCACAAAGTGCTGGGCAACTGTGAGGGCCGGGCACCACTGTGCCCTCTCTGTCCCACACAGGGGGACTCTCTTGAAATTGCGCCTAAACGGTGCAGCCGCCCACTAATTGCTGGGCGGCTGGGATGTAGAACTGCGGCAGGGCTCTCACTAGCCCTCAGGCGCAAACTGCGCCACGCTGGAGCCACACAGGCTCTGGACAAGACATGGCCCCTCTGAGCCACACAGGCTCTCTCAGACTGCGGGGGTCGTTGGAGTCCCTCACGGGGGACTCGAGCACAAGAAAATGCGGCAGGGAGCCCCTCGGGCTCTAAACAGACCAAAAATGCCCCCACGAGCCTCTCTCAGGGCTCAACATCAACAATGCCCCCTTCGTTGGAGCCTCAAGGCTCTGGCGTAACGTTGAGGCGACCCACTGCCAACCGGGGCCGCCCGAGCACCAACACTGCCTCACCGGCACACAAAACTCCATCTGCTCCCTCCCGGAGCAGCAACAGCACTGCCCCCGTCTCACCCGGCCCAGCCCTTAACTTACCGGGCCTCGGGCGGGGCTTCTTCACATCGCGGGACTCCTCGGCGACAGCAGGCGGGGCTCCTCTGGGCGGCGGCTCTCCACTCGCGGTGGGGGCAGGCACCGGCAATGTGCCTCGCGCCCCCCCCGCTACCGCTCCTCCCCCTGCAGGGCTTCTCCGCTCACGGGGGCCCTGCAGACCTGCCGCCATCACTCTTCCTCCCCTTCTCCCCGGGCCCGGCGGTGATCATTTCTCGGCACCCGGGCTGCGGGGGCGGGACTTCCGGCCGGCCGCGCTGAGATTGGCCGGCCGGCCAGGTACTTCCGGGTCACTGCGGGCAGCGCAGCGGCCCTTCTCCTTTAGGCAGGCAGGCGGGCAGGCATTAAAGATATCGGCGTGGGCAGCCGAAATTTAAATATAGTCGCAAATAAGCGAGGTGGGCACTCGCCAGGCTGGCAAAGCGCTCCTCAGCGCTATAATCAAAAATAAAGCGCTCGAAAGCGCTATGGGCAATAAAGCGCTCCCAAAGCGCTAGAATAAAAAGTACAAAGGGTCCTTCCAGCAATGCAGCTCCACCATGCTGCACAAAGGTCCAGAGAGTCCCAGGGGGCAAAGCAAAGTCCCCCCCATCAGCCCAGCAAGGCAGAGGGGTCCCCCAGGAGTCCAGGAAAGTCCATCAGGTGCCCAGGGGCTGGGCAGAGCCAGGGATTCCCCTGAGCTCAAGCAGCAGCAGCCCCTGGCAGATTCAAGTTGAAAACAAGAACAATTTGGAAGGGGATACAACCCCTTTTTATACAGTGCAAAACCTTTGAAGTTCTTTGAAGTCCTTTGAAGCAGGCAGTGTGAGAACCAGCTGGACTGGTTTAGAGGGAAGTCCCCTTCAGTATCAGGGACAGAGGTGTCAGTCGCCCAGCGGGAGGTGGAGCCAGCTTTGTAGTTACACAGGAACAGCCCTTCACTATCAGGTGCCATCTCCTCCCACTTCCCTGGCAGCAGATGCTGCCTTTCATCCATGGGCTGACTCAGACAACCTCCTGGGCTCTCCAGCCCCTGTCATCCTCAAACCAGACAGTCAATCCACAAGCAGGCCCATGCACTCTGGGCCAGGCTCACCAGCCAATCACACGCTAGCACCAACTTGCACAAATATGCCAACCTCCAAAAGTAGGACTTCTAGACTAGACACAGCCACGTCGCATACATCATTTTGCAGCATTCACTCTCACGAGTTGATACATACCAAACTCGCCCCTGCACTCCCCACACATCAGGAACTACCATGGGCATACATACTCCCCATTCATTCCTATGGGAGGGCAGGTCACTCACCATTCATCCACAGAGAGCTCAAGCACTTTACACTGTACCACAGTGAAAAAGGGCAAAAGTGCGCAGAGGCCTAAAATCACCAATACCAGGTTCCATAAATAGGCTAGGAAAACGCAAAAAGTCTAGGGGTGAACCTGCCTAATGGGCCGGGTCCAACACGGGGCGTGGCCAAGATGGCGTCGGAGTAAGACGTGCTCTCGAGTCGCTCCGGCGCCCGACCTGCTAAGCATTGTACAGCTATGCCTGCGGGGCTTCAATCCGCTCTGAAACGGCCGCAGACATCAACTGGACGCCTTGTCGGCCGGCTGGCCACGTGCGCCTGAACGGTGGAACTCTAGCGGACCCGGACGAACTGGGAGTGGCTCGGCCTGCCCCTCGCATCGGCGCCCTCGAAGGCCTCTGCCCACCGGAGAGACGTCCCCACCGGTCCCCTCCAGTGTGAACACCGCCCGGCCTTGGGAGGCCCATCACCTGCTTCCCTGCGGCTTGCAATGGTGGACTTGTGAGATTCGCCTGCGACTGGACACGAGCTACATAAGGTCTTCGCTCTGTCCCGCGGACTGTTTCCCAGACTCACGCGATCCAGGAGCGGTGCCTTCTGCCCGGCTTCCCCGGGTGTCCTCCCCCGGTGCCTGACCCCGTGCTACGGAGACTTCAGCATCCTCGGCGGGAGGCCTTGTGCCGCCATTTTCTCAGGCGGCTGCCGCTGGCAACACGGGTGCCCCAGCAAGGCTTGCATCCTAGACGGCCTGCCTCTGCAGCTCCGCCGCGATGTCGCAACAGCCGCGTAAGGGGAGGACGGTGAAGGAGGGGACCTCCAAAACATCGCAACCACCGAATTCCCCTGGGGCGAGTGGCTCGGCTAGACAATCAGACGAAGACGCGCCGGCCACTAAGGCCTTCATGTCTGAACTCTTTGCCTCGATCAAGGAGGACATTTCCGAGCTCCGCGCTCAACTGGCTTCAGACCTACATGAGGTCCGGAGGGAGGTGGATGGCATCGGGAAACGGGTGGCCGTGCTGGAAGACCACGATTTGAGTATGGCCAATGACGTGCACCAGCTGCAGCAAGATGTTCTTCGCCTTACGGACCAGAACTTGAACCTGCAAGCCTATGCCGAGGACCTGGAAAACCGCTCCAGGAGAAATAACATTCGTGTCAGAGCGGTCCCCTGGGACGGTGAGGCTGGGGATCTGAGGGGCTACGTGCAGGCCCTCTTCATACAGGTTCTGGACGACGAAGACGTCCGGGAGATCAAGCTGGACAGGGTGCACAGGGTGGGCCGGTGACTGCCTATCTGAGGGAGCACGGCATCTCCTACTCCTGGGGTCACCCCTTCCGGATTATCTTTCGCTGGCAGAACAGGTTGGTGCAGATCCGCTCTCTGAAGGCTGCGAGGGAGCTGTTAGGACTGGAGGAGGACCCACCATCGCAAGCGTCACAGTCCTCACCTTCGCGGCGACGACGTCGCTCATCTTCCTGGCACGGAGTTGGGGCTTCCCCGGAGCGGCTGCGCCCAGACCACTCTGTGAGCTTGCAGGAAAGAGGATCGGCTGTGGCGTCGGTGGCCTCGGCCACCCTTGCGGATTCTCAGCAGACCTCTGGAGCGGCATGATCCCTGCTTTCTGTGATGGTTGGGCGCCGGGGCGCCTCTATTCTTGAGGCCCTGGGGTACTATGGTACTTTTGGAGAAGATACCCCGCGCCTTGGCCCTGGGGGTCCCTGATCTGGTGCCCCCACCCCACTTCCAGTCTGATGTGGACCGTGTGACCTGTGGCCCATTGGAACTGGTTGGGCCCTGTGCCCTGTTTTTTTGGTTCTTGGGTTGTTACGGGGGGATGGGTCTGTTAACGCTCTGCGTGTGGATGTCATGACAGGGCGGTTTGGGTTGGGGATGGGGGTTGGGGGGGTAGTGGCGGCGACCGTGTATGCTGAATGTGTGCTGAAGAAGTTTTTTTTTGATGTTTACTCCTGTATTTTGTTCATTGCTCTGTGGTGTGACTCCTGTGGCCTCCACGTGCTCTAGAAGCGTGGATGCCTCGCGTGGCTTGAGAGGTGGACTTGCGAGCTCTTTGGGATGGTTGTGGCCGGGATCTTTCCCTCAAATACCTGTGCTTGCTTATCTCCCTTGGGAGCGGTTTCTGGTTCTTGTGCAGCACGGTGGCTGTTTGGATTTATGCATGGCGTGGTGTTTTAACTTTCCCTTATGCCTATCAGCGTAGGAACTTGGAATGTGAAGGGCCTTAACTCCCCGCAGAAACGGCAGAAACTCTGGAAGTACATTGTGGATCACCACCTGGATGTGGTCGCCCTCCAGGAGACCCACCTGGCTAGGAAGGACGAGTTGAGGCTTCCCTCATATCTACAGGGCGTCTGCACCCACGAAACATAGAGGAGTGGCACTGCTCTTCCGAGCTTCCCTGCATTTTCAACCCATGGGAGTGAGTGTGGATAGGGAAGGCCGTTGGCTTCTGGTGAAAGGTTTGTTGCGTGGCCGCCTGTGTACTTTTGCTGTATTGTATGCCCCTAATGCGGGTCAGAATGGCTTTTTGCAGGATCTACTGGACAAAATGGGGGACTTTGTGGAGGGTCACTTACTCTTGCTGGGTGATTTCAATATGGTATGGGACAGGGGTTTGGATAGTTCTGGGGCCCGCAGGGTGGACACTGGTGTCTTCTCAGACGAAACTAAACGTCAGCTGGGTGATATGGGACTGATCGACAGTTGGCGCTCTCTCCATGCACAGACCAGGGATTACACCTTTTTTTCCAACGTTCATAGATCATACTCCCGCATTGACTATATCTTGGTTAGCCAGGCTCTTCGGGGGGCCATACAATTGGCTACTATTTTTCCACTCTCACTATCGGATCATAGCCTCGTGGTTCTGGGACTACACTGGGCCACTGGGGGGGATGGTTGGCGTAAGTGGTATTTCCCGGCAGCTCTGGTGCGGGATGAGGTGTCCTGTAAGGCCTTGCGCACGGCTATTGGTGAATTCTTTCTCCTCAATCCCCCGGCGGACACATCGGTATATACCACGTGGGATGCGTGCAAGGCCTCTTTAAGGGGCACGTGCCTCGCTCTCAACGCGAACTTGAACAAACAGAGGCGCGAGGAGAGGGAGGCTCTTGAAAAGGAGCTGACCTCTTTGGAACAGGCCGACAAGGCGAACCCCTCCAGGGTGACACTGCGCCCCCTGACGGCGGTACAAGGGAAGCTGAGGGCCCATTATAATAACAGGGCGGAGTTTACTCTTTTGCGCCTTCGGCGCACCTCCTACTCCCAGGGCAACAAGATCGGACGCCATCTTGCCCGGCAACTCCGGGATAAACGCGAGAAAGATTATATAGGGGGAATTCGCGACCATGCGGGCTCTGTTCAGCATAAAGATGCAGACAAAGCAACCATATTCGGGCGCTTCTATGCGGCGCTCTATTCGAGTGACGCTCTCGATCCGGGGGCTCAATCTAGATTCCTAGAAGGCCTGCCTCTCCCGAAAGTCTCTAACGAATGGAATGACTTACTGTCCTCCCCCATCACCCGGGAGGAGGTCTTGGATGCCATTAAGGCCCTGAAGTTGCACAAGGCCCCTGGGCCTGATGGCTACATGGCCCTCTTCTACAAAACGTTCGCCTCTGACATTTGCGACTACTTAGTCTCCCTCTTCAACGCAATGGCGGTTGATGGTAGGACCACGGACTCTATGGCCGAAGCATTGATCACTATTATCCCCAAGCCGGGGAAGGACCCCACTTCTTGTACATCCTATCGCCCGATAGCGCTTCTCAATTTGGATGCCAAGCTGTACTCCTCTATACTGGCGGGTAGACTGCAGGATCTGATGCCTGCCTTGATCCATCCCGATCAATCCGGGTTCATTAAGGGCAGGCAGACTCATGATAACCTGCGCCACGTCGTCCACCTCATCGAAAAGGCAGAACGATTTCGCATACCTGCGGTGCTAGTGGGGCTTGACGCGGAGAAGGCCTTCGACCGCGTCGATTGGGGGTTTCTACATCAGACGTAGGTGGCCTTCGGATTCTCGCCCCATTTCATCAGGATGATTGAAGCCAACTACAGTGGCCCTACCTCTCGTGTGCTGATCAACGGCCATAGATCCGCGAGTTTTCGTCATTCTCGAGGGACGCGCCAGGGGTGTCCCCTCTCGCCCCTACTTTTCGCCCTTAGTATAGAACCATTGGCGTTGGCGGTGCGGGAGGACGAGCGGATTCTAGGCCTTCCTTTTACAGGCGAGCAGCATAAGATTTCGCTCTTTGCTGACGACGTCCTGCTGTCCATCAGAGACCCAGCTCTGTCGTTACCTCATGTCCACTCGGTACTCACTACCTACGAGGAGGTGGCGGGCTTCAAGGTTAATTTCGATAAATCCTACATCCTGAATCTGACCCTGTCGGCGGGGGAGGTGCAACTGACCCGGCTGCTTACTCCGCTCGCATGGGCGTCAACGTCCTTGCTCTACCTGGGCGTACGGTTGACTTCCACCGTGGGTGCCCTGTTCCACGCTAACTTCCCCCCGATGTTATCTTCCATTAAGACTGAACTGGAACAGTGGAAGCCTAAATTCATTTTGTGGCTGGGCAGGATACACGTCCTCAAAATGGTGCTCCTTCCCAAACTGTTATACCTGTTTCAGGCTTTGCCTATTCCGATTGGGCTCGACTACTTCTGCCGATTGAAGACTGTGATGCTGAGATATGTCTGGCAAGGGGGCCGAGCACGGCTTCCGTTTGCGGTTCTGCGGCGCCCGCGCTTGGAGGGGGTGGTTGGCTTTCCGGACATGCATTTGTACTACAAAGCTGCACAGCTGAGGGTCATCGTGGAGTGGTCCCAACAACTGTCGTAGAAGCATTGGCTCCACATGGATCGGAGCGTGGCAGGCCACTCCATCTGGGATCTGGCCTGGAAACCTAAAGCAGACAGGCCCAAGAACGCTTACATTAGCACTCCCACGAGCACAGTGCTGAAGGTCTGGGACACGGTGAGCGGCGACGACCGCTGGACCACCTTCCCGTCCCCATTCACCCCGATTCACTTCAACCCGGCCTTCCCCCCGGCTCTGACAGAAGGTCCCTTTGATGCTTGGAGGGAGGGTGGCTGTAGAGCCCTCACCCACTTGTTCCATGGCGTCGAACCCCTCACTTTCCACAACTGTATGAGGGATTATGGTGTTCTTCCAACAGAACGCTTCAGACATCTCCAGCTCCTGCATTGGGCGACGTCGCCTGCAGTGGTGGACGCGGCTACCAGACCCTTCTCGAAATTTGAATCCTTCCTCCTTCGCACCTCCACCATGAAGGGAGCGATTTCCTTCCTGTACAAATTGTTGTTGGACTCTGCCGTGTCGCCGCGACCGCGATACCAAGACCATTGGGAGACCACATTGGGGAGGGACATCTCTACTAGTGAGTGGCAGGGCCTATGGAGGGACGTAACGGCGCATAATCACTCTACTGACCTCAGGGAGGCACATATGAAACTCATCTTTGATTGGTACCTGTATCCGTCTAAATTGCACCGCATATTCCCCACTGCTTCGGATAAGTGTTGGAGGGGCTGTGGGATGTTGGGAGACTTTAGCCATATATGGTGGGAGTGCCCCACCATCAAGCCATTCTGGGCTGAGATTCTGTCCCACGTAAAGGACATTTTGGGTTACCCGATCCCGGACTCCATGGCCTTTGTCTTATTAGGGCTTAGGGACCCGCTGCTCGAGCACCAGACTAGGGCGGATAAGCGTGTTATGTGGTTGTGTCTGGGTGCGGCTAAGATGACTTTAGCAGCTGCGTGGAAGTCACCATCTGCCCCCGCTATTTCCTTGTGGCATGCCCGATTGTAGCGTCTGTTAAGCATGGAACGCCTCTCTGCCATTTTCCTAGGGAATTTTAAGAACTTTATGTGCAACTGGGGCCCGCTTGTGAGGTTTCTGTCCCGGGGTCTGCCTTCAGCAGTGTGTCCATCAGCGCTGCGGTCCCTTCATCTCTTCCAAATTTGATTTCAAGAGTGTCTGTATTGCTTTGTATGCCTGCTGGTCGCCGCCACTGGGGGGAGGGAGATGTTGGGGAGGGATGAGGGAGGAGGGTCGTTGGGGAAATTGGTTCTTTGTTCTTTCTTTGGTTCCGACTAGCTCTGATTAGGGATGGCCGCTGGCCTTGGGTGGAGTTTGGGCTGCTCTTTCTGTCTGAGGATGCTGCGCCCACTGTTGGGATATCTGTCCTGCACGAGGGCCTGAACTGAGCGGACGCTCCCCCGTTGCTCTTTCGGACTATTGCCAGCTTTTTGTGGACTTTGGAGCCCTGTTGCCCTTCTTCTGCGAATGATTCCCTCCCTATTTTTGCGCCCCCTGTGTGGGGTTCTGTGGCGGTATGTCGCCAGTCTTTCTCTCTTTTCTTTCCTGATCCCCTTCTTACTGTTTCCCTACCCCCTCTCTGTTTCATCTGATATACTGCAAAATAAATAATTTTTCAAAAAAAGTGTATGATACTTTCACGAACCCCGAGCCGACATCTATGGATGAGTTTAGAGTTTCTGAGCCACCCGCTTCCTCCTTATTTCAATTTCAGCCCATCACCCTCTCTGAGGCATTGAAAGAAATAAATAAATGTAAATCTGGGGCACCTGATGATCCATGCCCACCTAAACTCTGGAAATTAATGTCTGACGCAATCGCAGTCCCCCTCTTACACATATGGAACACGTCCATCACAACAGGCATGTTCCCGGACTGTTGGAAACAGGCCACTCTTCTCCCGCTAAAAAAAAACCCCAAGGCGCGCCGGATGACCTGAGCAATCTCCGACCCATCTCCCTTTTAGCAGCCCCTGGTAAAATGCTCGAAAAACTGATCCAACGGCAGATTAACAGCTTTATTGAAGAAAGCGGTGCCCTACATGAAACTCAATCTGGCTTTAGGGCTGGCTTTAGCACCGAGACGGCCCTCATTGAGGTTGCCGAGTCAATCAGGTGGTCCTTAGATTCAGGGGCATCAGCTATGCTGGTGTTTCTGGATCTATCCGCTGCTTTTGACACGGTACATCATAGCAGACTGCTGACTCGGCTTAAGGACATTGGCCTTGGAGATAAAGCACTTAACTGGCTACACTCCTACCTCACTGATCGCTCCCAGAAAGTGGCCCTGGGCCCCTTCTCTTCCGGACCTAAAGGCCTCTGGTGTGGTGTCCCACAGGGGTCGGCACTCAGCCCTCTGCTGTTCAATGTCTATTTGGCCCCGCTTTTCACCTTGATTGCTAAATGGGGGGTCAAGGCAATATCATACGCGGATGACACTCAATTGGTCTTCCCCTATACAGACACGTCAGAGGCAGCTTTTAGTAAAATCAGGGGCTGTCTTCGAGACGTGGCCAAATGGATGAACACTAATAAACTCAAAATGAATGCGAGCAAAACAGAGGTCTTATTTTTTAGAAATCTCAAACACCCCCCTCCAGACCTTTGGTGGCCTACGGAAATGGGCCCTGCCCCATCTCCTGGTACCCATGCAAAAAACCTAGGAGTAAGGTGGGATGAGAACCTGTCCTTCTTGCCGCATATACAACAGCTTACCGCTGGCTGCCTGCACAAACTCAGAAATTTGCGAAAATTCCTGCCCCTGCTACCAGTTGAGTGTCGAAAAACGGTTGTTCACGCAACAATCACATCTCGTCTCGACTATTCCAATGGCCTTTTTCTTGGTCTGCCCAAATATGCGGTGCAACGCCTACAGATTGTGCAGAATGCGGCTGCGAGATTGATAAAACGGGTCCCTTTCAGGCAGCGTATCTCTCCGCATCTGCACGAGCTGCACTGGTTACCAGTGGCCAGCAGAATTAAGTTCAAGGTGCTTACCTTGGCTTTTAGAGCACTAAAAGGCTCATGTCCCAACTACCTTAAACTTCGACTCCCCCGTTACCTCCAGGAACGAGAGCTCCGCTCAAACTCCCTGCTCAAGCTAATTACTCCGCGTGTGAGGAAAGCTAGACTTGGAGGCAGGTCCTTCTCTGTTGGCACGGCTAAACTATGGAATACCTTGCCCCTTGTCATCCAATCTGCCACTACAGAAGCTAGCTTTAGGAAGCTCCTAAAAACTTGGCTCTTTATGCAATAATCTTGATCTTCCCCCTGACTACTCGCTCTTGGCTGTAGGACTCGCTAGCGCCGGGACACCTCACCTGAGGTAGCTGTTCGCGCTTTATAAGCATCTGTATTATTATTATTATTAGGAGCAGTACAAAGTGCTGAAAACTCTTTCCTGCGAAGGGCCCTTTCTGTCCCACAAAGCACTTTGTTTTATGTTGTGCGCAAAGAGTTGGGAATGCCTTTCCTCTCAGATGTACTGGCTTTCCGTCCCCTGGCTTTGTGGCTTAATATCTGGGCTAAGCAAGAAAATACACTTAGCATAGACATCCTACGGGAATGCCTTTCACTTAACCGTGTCTCACGCATCCGATGGCTCCAGTATATAAGAGTTGGCCTCTCCAGGGTAGGTAGGAACTATTCGCTAACCCTGAGCGTGAGGTACCGGGTTTTTATGGACCCGGCGGTGCCAGGGGAACACCCAAAGACCTCTTGAGTCCTTCCTGTTTCAGACCACAGAAGCACAGAGTCTTCTAGGTGATGTCCGGGAACGGGTTTATTGGCTGCAACCAGTAACAGGTATCCTAGAAGTACAACAGCATGAAGCGCATGTATGTTCTCAGGAGACTGCTCGTTTTTACAGAACCAGCCTTCTCTTTTTATACACAATATTACACTTCAGGCAAGAATTCTTTGTTTTTTACAGTTGGTCATATAAATATTTTCACTACAAAGAAAAAGCAGAGTCATGATGGCAAGCCCATATTTTAGTTTGTCCAGTTAGTGATAGATTACCCAGCAAGGCCCAGAACTTCCATCAGATATCGATGAACCCCCAATAAAATCGGGCACCTTCTCCTTGTAAAACTAGTCATAAAGAAGAAACAGGGACAGGTGTGTGCGTGATTAGCCATAGCGGGTATGCGATGACCGGTTTATGACATGTTGTGCTTTGATGGTAATCCCGCTTGGCCATTGGGATGGGGACTGCCCGAACAGGTTTGGCTTGAGGCAGTGGAGTCAGCTTGCCCAGGTCACAGAGGAGTCAGCAAAGGTGTACATGTTCTTTCAGATCGAATTCGGCCTTGGTCAATTGACTATGTAAGGGCAACCACAAAATGGATGCTGCTCATAAAATGGAACCCGAGGGTTCAAGACAGAAACTACGATTTCAGGGTGATTTCATCACTCAATCATGGCGCAAATGCACAGGTATAATATCTCAATCATTACCGTTCTGCCGATACCAAAATCGTCATGATATGATGATATTTTTGACACGAGTGAAAAGCTTCGGTACCACACAATAGCAGGGTCCAGAATTCTCAGTACCACAGACCCTCCTTTTGCCCTAATATAGGCAATAACCTATACTCATGCTAATCTGAGTCCAGGCCTGTGTACATAAAGTCATTGAGGTGCTGCTGTAATATCATCCTATTACTTAGTTCATCTCTTGATACAGGCTTCCTTACACATGATGTAGCACAGAGGCCACATATTGCAGGAACACACTGTACACACAGACAGAACATGAACAGAATTGCTAAGACCATCCCAATGACTATCAGAATCTTCCATCCCCAGGCAGATATCAGTTCCCAGAACCACCCCAGCAAGGACCAGTCCCCTTTTTCCACGTGAATGGATTCAGAGATCTTATGCAGTTTGGAGATGGCCTGGTATACTGTCGGAGCATTATCGGGGATGAAAATGCAGCAACTTGATTGGATCACTTTACATACCCCACCACGGTCTGCAAGTATGACATCTAGGGCAACCCTGTTCTGAAGGGTCATAAGGCGGTCCGATTGGAGCTCCGCAGTCATGTTACTAAGGGCACCAGCCGTTTCAATCACGGTGGATTCAACTACCCTCGTCAATTGGCGAATTTTCCTGCTGTTTACCATAGGCCCCCAAAACTGCAGAAAACCTTTTGCGAAATCCCTAAACTCCTGTTCCGCAGTGTCGTCTTTACTCACAACACCCCTAACTATCCTTGTCCGATGATAATCTGCCTCGGCCGTGTAGGTGGGTGGCAGCAGGAACGAGATAAAACATGTGCCCAAAAAGTCAGAGGGCAGCCATGTATACACTCTATCATGGCAGACGAAGTAGGTACCCTTAGCTGCTAAGAACGTAGGGGAGGTCTGAGACGAGAAGACATAAGTTTCAGTACAGACACTCTTCCCTAGCTGAGCTCTGGGGTTTTTGCCATTTCCCTGCAGACATAGGTGACCCTGATGGGGTACTATCCAGATCGGGGAGGATTTCTTTGCTCGCTGGCTCTCACTCAAGGAAATTCCATATTTTGTTATATTCCACCTACTGTAAGGCTTCAATTCATCTCTGGGAATCGTTCTATACGTGTCGATATCTCTGCTCATATTTCTGATTCCTGCCACTAGAGCCTTGTTGCTCGAATTGCTTCCTGTGGGACGTGGGGGATATGGTTCGATGGCAAATAGGAACATTGTTTGAAATGCCCACAAAGAACCATAGTAGCTAAATGGCAGGACAAAATATGGGATACCCTTATCTGTCGTGTGTGGCATAAGTCCACATACCCAACAATTTGTTGTGTTCATTACAAACTGGTGCTGGTGTAGGAGCTGAACGAATTAGTTATTTATAAATTCTAATCTTCTGGCAGACTCGTGTTCAGGCAGAGGGTGAAAAGAGTGCGGGGAAACAGTAGGAGGAGGTGTGGGCTGTGTGGTGTGTGCAAATGATACTCGAAAGGTGAATAAAGCATAGCCTATTAAGAACATCATTATACTACACAACATAAAGATGCATATTATTAAAAATCGTGTTTTTGCCATCACAGTGCATATTCTCGTTTCAAAGTTCGTTGATCTGGCAGGTCTCTCCATCTTGGGAAACTCCATCCTCTAAGTTGCTGCCCGCGGTGGGAGATTGATTCTGCTAAGGAGTGCTTCTGTCAATCCAGGGTAACTCCCTTGAACCAACAGAACTGTCGACCTAACGTCTCCAGCTGCACTCCAAAGACTGTGGCAACCGCGACCCTAGCAGCAGAACCGGATGGCGGTTCGAAAATCAAAAATGAGCAAGTTTCTTGGATGAGAGAGCTGCACAATCAAAAAGAAAAAACTTTTATTTGTCCATAGTCATAGGTCTTGGCCTCAGATTGTAACGATTTCGACCGGGTGCTGTGTGGTCTAGAAACAAGAGTTCAGGCTCAGCAGTGTTCAATCGAATTGACAGAGGCACAGCTTCTTGTAAAATGTTATCGCTTTCCTTTTCAGACGTGCATCACTAAAGGGTAGGAACCGAGGCACAGTCTCAGCCTCAGAGTCAGCAATTCCCTCCTGGACCCACCAGTCATACGGAAGAGGCAGTGGGACCCTCTTACAATGGTTGCCGTGAACCCAATGTTTTTTCCCTTCAACTCGGACAGCAGATCTCGTCGAGAGGAGGACTAGGTGAGGGCCGGTCCAGGATTGATGGGATGCCCTGGAGCTTCAGAGGCCTGAGGTAGAGAGTCGTGGACCTGTTGGTGTAAAACACGCAATTTAGCCGTCAATTCATACAGATAGTCAAGCAGCACAGGATGCTCTATTTCACTGAACCTGGTGGGCCTTGGCACTCCCCATATGTTGGCCGGACGGCCGAACACAATTTCATGTGGACTAAGTCCCACTCTAGAGTGAACAGTCATTCTTGTGGATAGGAGCGCCAAGGGCAAAGCGTCAGGCCATTTAAGACCTGTGCTTGCTTGTATCTTGGCCAGTTTCAGTTTTAGAGTGCCGTTATAGCACTCTACTAATCCAGCTGATTGGGGTGATTTGCAGCGTGGAACTTCTGTTGTATGCCTAGCCCCTCACACACTTTCTTCACCACGCGTCCAACAAATTCACTCCCATTATCACTCCAGATCATTCGAGGCATTCCAAACCTAGGGAAGAACTCTTTGACAAGGGCTTTAGCTGTGGATAAGGCAGTGTTGTCCTTCAGGGGATATGCTTCGATCCATTTTGAAAAGGCGCAAACAACAACGAGTACGTATTTCAAATTGTTGCACCTCTCCATGTGGATGAAATCTAGCTGCAAAACCTCAAACGGATACGTTGGAGGCGCAAAGTGACCAGCTGGAGTTGGGGTTCCCTTACCAGGATTGTGCTTCAGACACACCATACAGTTCTTGACCACATTCTCTGCACATTTAGGGATTCCACTATTCTGCCATACTGGAGCCAACAACTTACAGATCCCTTTCACACTGATGCGAGCCATTCCATGAGCCATTGTCATCACTGCAAGCACATACGCATCGGGTAACAACCATCTTTGATGCTCTGACAATTCAACCCAACAACCATTTGCATCCAATTTACCCCTACTTTCTCTCCATTCATTCAACTCTCCTTCCGCCTGAATGGACTTCACACTCTGAATCGTATCTTCACACATACCAACATCACCAATCCATCTCGCAGGGCCTGCAACATACATTCGGCTCATTACATTCTTAGCAGTTTCTTTTGCAACTTCATCCGCAAACGCATTCCCACGACCAACATCATCCGTCACCTTTTTGTGTGCACTGCATTTCACGATCGCAACTTGTAGTGGCAAGGTCAGTGACTCGAGAAGCTCATTTACTAACTGATCATGTTGGATCTTAGTACCATGTGATGTCAGGAACCCACGTTCACGCCACAATCGTCCAAAACTGTGAGCCACGCCAAAGACGTATTGGCTGTCCGTGTACACATTCACTCGTTTTCCTTTTGCCAACAGACATGCTCTTGTAAGTGGAATCAACTCTGCTGCTTGGGCGAAATTGTGGGGGATACGTGCAGCTTCAACAATCATATGCAAAGTCGTCACAGCATATGCTGCAGTCGTATCACCATTCGGCAACTTGAAACATGAACCATCAACCCATAAAGCATCATCACATTCAGGAAGAGGAGTGTCCTGTAAATCTATTCTCCCTCTTGTCTCTTCTTCTGTCCTAAAACAGCAGTCATGTTATTCGACCTCATCTGTCTCTACTGGAATGGGCAATAACGTGGCTGGGTTCAGTGTGTCGCATCTCTTTATGTGTACATGACTTGCTAACAGTGTCAGCTCATAACTTGACAATCGAGCACTAGTTAAGTGCTGTGTCCTTGTTCTGTTTAACAAAATGTCTACTGCATGTGGGACCATGACAATCAGCGTATTATTCATTACCAGCCCAGCAGACTGTCGAATACAGACAGCTGCTGCCGCAGTGGCCCTCAAGCAACTTGGCAATGCCTTAGCTACCGGATCTAGAGTTGCCGAAAAGTACGCGCATGGAAGCTGTTTGCCCCCTTAAGGCTGTGTCAGAACTGATAATGCACAACCTTCTTTCTCATGGACATACAACGTGAAAGGCTTACTGTAGTCGGGGGTACCCAACACAGGAGCCGAACACAATGCATCACGTAACTCGGAAAAACTTTTCTGACACTCTTCAGACCACGGAATGGGTTTCGGTGTATCCCTGCGAGTTAATGCCACCAAAGGTTTGGCCAACAAGGAGAAATTCGGTATCCATTGTCTGCAATATGATGTAATGCCCAAGAAAGCACGCACTTCTCTCTGTGTCCTTGGGACACTCAATTTTGCAATTGCCTGAATTCTTTCTGGGGTCAGCTTCCTTCCCTCCTTCGATAAGAGGTGACCTAAGTAGGTCACCTCTTGTCGACAATATTGCAACTTTGAAAGAGAGACTTTGTGGCGCAGATCACATAAATGACGCAACAATGACAAAGTGGCTTGCTTGCAAATCTCCTCAGTATCTGCAGCGACCAGCAAATCATCTACGTACTGAATAAGAGTTGCGCCATCAGGTAGAATAATCGTGTCAAGCTGCGATTTCAGAGCTTGACTGAATATTGATGGACTTTTACCGTAGCCCTGAGGAGCGCGTTTGAAGCGGAAACTTCGGCCTCCTAAATTGAAGTCAAAAATATCCCTGCTCTCCTCGGCAATCGGGATGCTGAAGAAAGCATTCTTCAAGTCAATCACTGAGAACCAAGTGGCTGAAGCTGGAATCATAGTCAATAGGGTAGTGATATCGGGAACAACTGGAAACTGTGGCACAACAATCTTATTCACCTCTCTAAGATCAATCACAAGCCTATAGACAGGTGGTTGGGAAGGATCGGTACGCTTTAAAACCGGAAGAAGAGGACTATTACAGATGTTGCCTCTTGTCTCCTCAATTACATCTTTCTCACTCAAATCGTAAAGGATTGCTAACAACGCCTTTTCACCTTCGCTAGAGATCTTGTATTGGGGAATGCGTGGCAGCCTAACATTGGTTTTCAATGTTATAACATATGGCGCTATTTCCAAAAGACCCACATCATTGGATCCAGTAGCCCAAAGTATATCTGGAAGAGAAGACAATTCTGTTGGAAGCTTTTCCCTTGACAAATACATTGGAGAAACCACTTTCTTACCTAGGGTAAGTTGTACTCCCGAAGGAGAACAGTACAAAGTCGCATATAGTCTCTTTAACAGATCCAATCCCAACAGGTTTTCACCACAACCTGTTGTAAGAATGAGGGGTGCTTCTAATTCACATGAAAGGGACATAGGACTAGAGATCAGGTTCCTAACCTGGGCGCTAGAAAAACCTACTGAAACTTTCATTTCGCCAGACAAAGGTGCGCCAGGGAGCTTTGAGTGCATAATAGAACTCTTTGTAGCACCAGTATCCAACAGAAAAGGCTCTGACACACCTGATGTAATCACCTCAACATAAGGTCCATTCTGATCTACTGGAACTGAAACAACTCCCTCTCTCCGTCCATGGCTGTCCTAGCAATCATTACCCTCCATATTCTCATTTTCTGTATAGTAGACATCAGCATAGTACTGAGCTGTCCTGGAAAACGCATTATTCTGTTGGTCAAAGCTATTCATGGAATTCTGAGGCGGAAAGGAACGAGCGATCTGGGGTAAATTTCCACGGCCCCTATCTCTAGGAGCCTGTGGAACACCTCGACCTCTCGCACCAGAAGCACCATTCATGCGCTGTAACCAAACCGGACAATTAATCTTGAAATGACCCTCTTCCTTGCAATACGCACACTGATTCGGACCATACGGTAAACGCCGTTGAAAAGACTTTTCTTTGCAAGTCCCTTGAAATACTGCTGGGGTTGCTGATAATCGTGCTGACTAGCAGTACGAGGTGGATAAGCTTGCTGCAGAAGGACTTCAGTTTTCAATTCTTTAGTCTTTTTGTCTGCCTTCTCTAGCTCATCTTTGCATCTATTCTCGTAGTACTGGGCTGTAGCTAAAATCTGCGCTGACGTGGAAACAGCCCAAGCACTCTCAGAATCCTTCAACTTGTTGCATAGTTCAGGAAGCAAATAATGTACAAATTTGTCAACAAACAATCTCTGGCCACCCTCAGTAGCCATGTCCTGACCACTATGATCGACGAAAGTCTCTTCAAACCGTGTGAAAAAGTCAGACACATTCTCATCTTTCTTCTGTTTGCACGCAGACAACTTGTCCCAATTCACACGCAATTCGGGCATTAAAGTCTTCATATATGCAATAATCCTACCAGGAAGTTCTGCTACTAAAGGCTCGGGCTTAGAGCCACCAACTTGTCTAGCATCAGCAGCAGCAATATTAACCCATGTATCACCTAACTCTTGGTCATTGTCTGTATGACGAATCTTTCCCCACAAGGGCTGTGGAACAACATTTCCAAACAACATGTCTATATCTGCTATATTCATGATACAGGAGCTGGCAGTCTGTGATAACTCCTTATAATACCCTGCAGGATTTTTACGGGGATCAGGCAATGTCTGTTTTAGCGCCAAAATCTCAGATCTTTCCCAAGGAACATGTACCCATACACGCTGAAAATGCGGTGGAATGGCTGGATTAGCATTTGCGTTACCTTCCCTCCAAACTGGGGGAACCTCTCTCATGGGATACTGTCGCGCCTTTTTCCTACCTGGCATGTCATGTTCAGATAGTGTGTCATCAAAGATAGTCCCCTTTGGAACGGTAATCAACAATCAAACACACTTACATGCAGTGCCTTACTAGTTAGAGCAATATTCTAAAAAAGAGCAATACTGAAAATTAGTCAGAAATTATAAAAAGTACACAGTTTAATAGTTTTTAAAAAAAGTTTAAAAAAAAGTTTTTACATTAAAAAAGGACAAACCATATATCCTAATACAATATATGCAGAAAATAATGACACGGTGGGAACAAAAGAACAACACAATGGTTAAAAGATAAAACAGGGATACAGTAGTATAGTCTTCTATAAATCATATTCCAATTTTGTAATTCATATTTATCCAATTGGAAGTGTAGTATAATCCAATGATTTGGTGTATCCCAATATACAAGGGCATCGACGCGTTTCAGTTTTGGCAAATTAAATTTTCAAGCCAACACCTTCATCTGAATGAAATTTATATAAAAAGTTCCCACAAAATAAGATATATCTGCAGAGAATATAAAAGAATACAATATCAAAACACTGGCACTAGTATACTATCACCAACCAAATACAGCATCATCATAACATAATTGCTCAAAGAGGAAATACCTAAAGAAATACATATTCATCTCTATGACACATACATATTCATTCGAAGCAGAATCTTCAATATGAAGTATATAAAGAAATTTATCATACATTGAAATAAGATAGTTATGACTATTCTAGATATGTCAACGCTTATACATCAGACATAGGATATAATCACACCTTACAACAGTAAACACTAATACATTGAGCGGCTAGGGGGAGAAAGATTGCCACATGGGTGTCATTTGTTACCACATAAACCCATCAACCCTATATTGAACAGGAATTACCTCATATAGTAGGTATCCACAGGCCAGAATTTTGGTCCTTCCAATATTGGGTCACAATGTAGGAGGTTGTTACGTATAAAGCAACGTGTTATCACCTGCGAAATTATTACATATTATAAATTAGCCACAGACAATACATTCTTCTTTTTATTGGCATGATATATATTAATATCAAGATGCTCACCCGTGAGGACTAGATGATATATTTAGTCTCTCAAAGTTTGGCGTGTAACACCTTAGCGAGGTAGAAGACAGCTTATCGTCTGTCTAAAGATAAATTGCAAATTGCAAGTTGTCAGAATAAGAATCTCGAAATAAGGCATATCACTAAGCCAGCAGCATATACACAAGAATCCCATTTTAGTGGGGTACTTCGTAATTAAGTTTAGAACTACACCTTGTATACATGAGATGTATTAGTCTCATTTTGTCAGACTGTCGAAGATCGGTATCATTATGGTACAGACATACTATCAACTGCACCTCACCACCACAGTTTTTTTATAGTGGGCGGGAGGCAACACATAGTATTAATTGTATTCTATAGAGCGAGCATGCAGATAGAAGGGACAGTTTCCCCGTTATTTCTACAGACATCACAGTTAATTAATTAGAGTACAGAGTGCTCATATCACTATGTTCCCTTTTATCGACAGCGCATTGCAGGCGACATCTATATGAGCCCGACACGTTGATTGTTTATATAAAACAAAGGGCATATGGTAAAGCAAGAGAAAATACCATCGGCATGTTTTACACATTGCCCCACTGTCAACAGGCGAATACACGAGTCCTTCGGTTTTGGCACTTGCAAGTTCCAAACAAAGCTATCCCGAGGGATATTAAACTAAGAACCAAACTAAGGACTGGGAGACGCTCCACTTATACTTAACTGAAGTATTGGTGATTGATGACGTCACTAGAAGACTCGTCTATCGTTTCGCTCTACCAAGCATCAAGGGTCCAAAACAGGGCGATAGTCAGGGCAGCAGTCCTTCGTAGCCGTCGGGACGTGGGGAACCTCGCAGCAAAGACCTTCGGAACCACGTCGACATACAGGGGTCGCTGAAGTGGCTGGCCGTCCTCTGGAATTTTCACACGAAGCTCCTCACGAACATCCGGCTTGGACCGATACCGCTTGATACCGCCCCGAGTTGGGCGCCAAACTGAGGTACCGGGTTTTTATGGACCCGGCGGTGCCAGGGGAACACCCAAAGACCTCTTGAGTCCTTCCTGTTTCGGACCACAGAAACACAGAGTCTTCTAGGTGATGTCAAGGACCGAGTTTATTGGCTGCAACCAGTAACAGGTATCCTAGAAGTACAACAGCATGAAGCGCATGTATGTTCTCAGGAGACTGCTCGTTTTTACAGAACCAGCCTTCTCTTTTTATACACAATATTACACTTCAGGCAAGAATTATTTGTTTTTTACAGTTGGTCATATAAATATTTTCACTACAAATAAAAAGCAGAGTCATGATGGCAAGCCCATATTTTAGTTTGTCCAGTTTGTGATCGATTACCCAGCAAGGCCCAGAACTTCCATCAGATATCGATGAACCCCCAATAAAATCGGGCACCTCCTCCTTGTAAAACTAGTCATAAAGAAGAAACAGGGACAGGTGTGTGTGTGATTAGCCATAGCTTGTATGCGATGAACGGTTTATGACATGTTGTGCTTTGATGCTAATCTCGCTCTGCCATTGGGAGGGGGACTGCCCGAACAGGTTTGGCTTGAGGCAGTGGAGTCAGCTTGCCCAGGTCACAGAGGAGTCAGCAAAGATCGAATTCGGCCTTGGTCAATTGACTATGTAAGGGCAACCACAAAATGGATGCCGGTCACAAAATGGAACCCGAGGGTTCAAGACAGAAACTACGATTTCAGGGTGATTTCGTCACTCAATCATGGCGCAAATGCACAGGTATAATATCTCAATCATTACTGGTCTGCCGATACCAAAATCGTCATGATATGATGATATTTTTGACACGAGTGAAAAGCTTTGGTACCACACAATAGCAGGGTCTAGAATTCTCAGTACCACAAGCGCAGATGTAAGAGTGACTTTTCTCTGGTCAGAGAGTGTTTTTTTAGGAATGAGCCACTGTGATAGAGAGGGAAATAAGCTCTGTAAGCCTAGTGTGTGTATGTACATCGTGTTTAAAACCATACCAACCAGCGAACCTTATCTTCTAGGGCTTAAAAGCACCCATAATCATTTTCAATGACCCGGTTTCGGCTCAACCTCTTCCATTACCTCATGACACACCCTTGCGGCTTTCACAGAGGCCAGGGCCTCATGCCCTGTGGCTGCAACAGTGAGTCTCCTCAGGACATGATGCACTTTATAATGTTTTGTAGTTTTTATGCTGTCCCTAGAAAGTTATTTATTATTCCCATTCTCAAAAAAACAGGTTTTAGGAGGGTGAGACCAGCTCTTATATTTTTACAACTGCTCTCTAATGACACTGTTTTGCATACGCTTTACTTTTTACGGCTCGCTGTTAGACTCAGGTCAAGCTGCGATTAACTTCTGTACTGTAATCCATGAATTTTTATCTTGTGTTTTGATTAACTTGGACATATTATATTTGTCAATCTGTAGCTTGGAAAATGTTTTATCATTTTATGTATGACTTTTATGGTTTTCTTTTATAAAACCGAATAAAGTTTGTTGATAATAATCACTAGGGGATTCATTTACAGGGTAGCATGGTATCCCTCACAATAACTCCAGGAGTCACAGTCCACACAATGTACATGCTTTGTTCCTCCTACTTCCAACTTTACATGTATCCCCAATCACCTGTCCAAACCTCTCCCTGCTGATGCCAATGTGGTACTCCGTCAACCCGCAGCCATATTTTTGGCCCCTTTGAAAGTGCCCATACAATAAAAATGTTGCAGTTGTAAATACATATCCACTACCATTTGTTGTGTTTGAAACATTTTATTGATTAATAAAACCTAATAAACATGAGCTGATAATTAAAGCAAAACAAAACATCAGTTGCCATACACATAAGAGACAAATGTTGTACATAAAAATCAACATACTGTAACACAGCAAAGTTATGTAGAGCACAATTCTTAATTTCAGGCAATCTTTAAAGTTCAACAATAGAAACATTCATAAAGAACAGGAAAGGAAAGAACGAAGGTGGGATACAGTGATTTCATTAATGTAATGCTTCCTACATATAGAAAAACAAATACTAATCATTGTCCTTAAGCAATAAAGTCCTCACATTAAAATACTAGGAGACATTTATTGAACAATGAACATTTCATGTGTAATTAGAATTCAATTTGAATATTTTAACCTCCTCAGCATTTTTTGACTCATGATTACAACCTGAATGCTTTCTGGAAAGGAACCGCCTCACGGGGTTAAAAATCACATCTTTTCCAACAATAGGATTAAAATGATAAACTTGAATTTCAATTCAATTTATTGATTTAGGCCTTTTTGGAGATCAACAATTTTAAATACATTTTAAATCAAGCGCACGATTACCAAAAAGGCATCTTGGCACTCGTGTCATTTCAAACCTGACAGTACCGGATATAAAATACCTAAACTTTTGCTTAGCAGTTAGATGAGAACATTAAACTATGGGCTGAAAAGAAAAGGCTTAAGTTCCTGAAATTCAATAGTTTAGGCTGACCTCAAATGATTGGATAGAGTTCCACCATTTGGAGGTAGAGTAGGGGAAACTTCTTCCTCCACAATAAACACTTTTATTCTGGAAATGTAAAAGGCGCCTGCCCGTCTCTGACACTCTCTCCTGATCGGCCAGTCTAGTACCAAACATCGGGCTTCTGTGATACGGCCCTCGCAGCGGGAGACAAGGAGCAGAGGACTGAGGCGGTGACAATATGAGCATAAACTCCGCAGGAGGCCAACGCGAGCTCAGGGGAAAAGCCAGAAATCGGGACAGCGATCCGGAGCTGCCGCCGAACCCTCCTCTCCCCCCTCCCATAGCGGCATCGTCCAGGGGCAGATAAGGCCCCTGCATACCTGCAGTATAACTACGGACACTTGGTAATTTCAGCATCCTTCATCTAAGGGCACGGAGCACACTCTCATCCTTGGCCCCAGCATCAGTTTAGACGCGATCCAACACCGGGGCTGCCTGGACTCAAAATGCCGCCCGAGAGACTTCGTGGCTGAGACAACCCGGGAGAGGTGATACAGCCCACTCTGTGAGGACACCGCAGCGGAGCTTGGGAGGTAGGCTGTGAGACCCCACTGAGCCGCCTGCTGTCTCCCGTACAACCCCTCCTTTACTGACCTAGACCGGTCAGAGGCACGGCAGGAGGTCATCGCCTGACCTTAAGATGGCCGCCGGACCGCCCGGTCTGCACCCAGTTCGATCAACCTCCCTCCCCACTGATTTCTTTAGAGTGAGGCTTCCCAGCGCCTGCCAGATGGACTGAGTTCCTGAGGCGCAATCCATCACCCGTGCATCGAGTACCCACTGGGAAGTGCGGTGTGGACTACGCTTGCCCGGAAGTGACTACTGAGGGGGAGGCCACACACAATTTTCTGAGCTGGGGAGCCGCACAGACAGTGCACTACACTGGACCATCAGGTGGCCCCAGCTCTACGCAGCACAATGGGGAAACCAAAGTTCTCACAGAACACGACGAGACCAGAAACTACACTGGAAAACCTACCAAATACCCGCGATGGACATCGACCAGTCCTCAAGCATATCCCCTATCCGGCTCACCCATTAAGACAATGACTCTGCGAACTTGCCGCCGACCGTTGAGACCTAGCAGTTTGGCCGATGCCCAGTGGAGCTACCTCGATAGCTATAGAGGAGATGGGCTTTGGGCTTCCCCCTCGGCCATCACCTACCCAGCCGGACTTTGGACAGACTTTCCTTTGTCTCTCCACCGTATCTCCCTCCTACCCATCTACCTTACTCCCCTACCCTTCTACACACCTTTTATCTCGTCTTCTATTCTCTTTAAATGTTTTCTTGCAACAAATGTAAATTGTAACTGATGTAACCTTGTAACATTGTGGAACCTCATATAAAGCGCTCTGATACCTCCAGGTCTAGCCAGCGCTATATAAAACTCTTAAAATAAAATAAATAAAATAAACCTACCTGCCTAGTATTGCTGGACCATAGAGTACGAGAGTGGGAATATCATTCGAATGTCTTCAAGGAAGTGAGGGCCAATCTAATGCAGTGCCTTATGGGCACAGCATGAGGCTTTGAATTTAATTCTTGTCCTAATAGACAGCCGATAGAGGTCTTAAATGGCTTCAAAGGCTGAGCAAAATTTGGGGAGGTTCTTCAGCACTCTTGCTGCCACATTTTGGACTGTTTGCAAGTTATTGAGAAGGCAACTGGGAGCCCATATAAAGTTCAATAAAAGATTCCATTTGAGAGACAACAAGAGCCAGGATAACAATTTTCCTAAGCTCCATGGGAAGGAAGGGCAAGATTTTCTTTGAATGTTTTAACATAAGGAAACAGGAAGAGGTTACTTGATTGGAGTGGTCAATAAAAGTGAGTTTTGAGTCAAAGACGAATACCCAAATTTCTAGCCTTCCGGACTCTGAGTGGAAAAGGCTTGAGACTTTGTGGCCACCAAAAGGTGTTCCAAAAGGAGGAATCCTTACAAAATAGCACTAACTCTGTTTTTTCTGCATCCATTAGTCATACTCGCTCTAAAATCTTTTGCCACTTTATCAGGTTCTGCAGTAACCGATACCACTATTTGGGTATCATTGGAATAAAAGAATGCAGAGAACCAACAGGATCAACTAGTTCAATTAATGGAGTGCTGTAAATATTAGGCAAAGTCAGACTTATTGAAGATCCTGGGACCCCACAAGGAAGTGAAAATGGGGCAGAGATAAAATCTTTCAAAGGTACCAATTGCTCTCTGTTTGACAAAAAAAAACCTGGTCAGTTTTAGAGCAGTACCGTTGATGCTTATACTTTCTAAACGGCTTACCAAAGAGAAATGGTTAACCGGATCAAATGTGGCCGAAAGATCAAGGCCGCATTAATCTCCTCTATCCACAATGGATCTGATCTCTTCAGTTGCTGCCGATAAGGCCGACTCTGTACAGTAGTATGGTCTAAACCCATGTTGAGCCGGACCCATACAGTCCGTATTTTCAAAGAAGGCGGTGATCTCCTGATTCATGGCCTTTTCTAAAATTTTATCGGGAAGAGGAAATACCAATTTGGATCTGTAGCTCTTTACATCTGAGGGGTCGAGGGAAGGAGTCTTTAGAAGTGGCAAAATAGATGCCTTTTTCCAAGCAACTGGAAAAAAGGCGGACTTCAGCACCATTCTTAGTAACAAAATGAGATAAGCAGAAATGGTAGATGAAACCGGATGGAGGGCAAGAATCTGCAGGGGTTCCACATTTCATAGTGTTGATAAGATTAGAGACTTTCTCTTCAGTAAGTGGGGTGAATGTACTCATTACCAGGAAATGGTAAGCTAGTATATTCACTGTACGTTCCTCCACTGTATCTGTCCCTAGAGATTATCTGGTGTTATCGTAGAATCCAGGAATATTTTATTTACTTTGGAAAAAAGAATTTGGTTAGTTCATCACAGCTTTTTGTCTGGGAGTTACTATATTTTTATAACCAAAGGATGAAAGTGATTTAACTGTGTTGAACAATAGGCTGTAACTCTTCCTCCAAAATTGTTATTGGTGCCTACATTTTCAGATCATAGGAGTACCATGGCGCGGAAGGCGCAGACAGATGGTTAGACTTCAATCTAAAAGGCCCTACTTGATAAACTGTCTGGTAACAATGTGTGAGATGATTAGCCTCCCGCATCGCTGTCCTGAGCGGGCGGTTACGGTGCTGTTTGCTGCCCAAGGAGGGGTTTCCTGAAAGCTCCTGTGCCGACGGAGAAATCTGCCGCCCCAGGAGGGGTAATCTAATTGGGAGAATTGTTGCAGCCTAGCGTACGAGACTCCACTGACCAGGAGCCCGTGCGCTCTTCACCTGAGCCAGAGGGGAGGGACGCCCTCGCAGCTGCCGTCACAACAGGCAGGCAATTTAACACCTCACGGAACCCGCTGGCGCGGCTCCCGCATCGCTGTCCTGAGCGGGCGGTTACGGTGCTGTTTGCTGCCCAAGGAGGGGTTTCCTAAAAGCTCCTGTGCCGACGGAGAAATCTGCCGCCCCAGGAGGGGTATTCTAATTGGGAGAATTGTTGCCGCCTAGCGTACGGGACTCCACTGACCAGGAGCCCGTGCACTCTTCACCTGAGCCAGAGGGGAGGGACACCCTTGCAGCTGCCGTCACGGCAGGCAGGCAATTTAACACCTCGCGGAACCCGCTGGCGCGGGTCCCGCATCGCTGTCCTGAGCGGGTGGTTATGGTGCTGTTTGCTGCCCAAGGAGGGGTTTCCTGTGCCGACGGAGAAATCTGCAGCCTCAGGAGGGGTATTCTAATTGGGAGAATTGCTGAAGCCTAGCGTACGGGACTCCACTGACCAGGAGCCTGTGTGCTCTTCACCTGAGCCAGAGGGGAGGGACGCCCTCGCAGCTGCCGTCACGACAGGCAGGCAATTTAACACCTCGCGGAACCCGCTGGCGCGGGTCCCGCATCGCTGTCCTGAGCGGGCGGTTACGGTGCTGTTTGCTGCCCAAAGAGGGGTTTCCTGTGCCGACGGAGAAATCTGCAGCCTCAGGAGGGGTATTCTAATTGGGAGAATTGCTGAAGCCTAGCGTACGGGACTCCACTGACCAGGAGCCTGTGTGCTCTTCACCTGAGCCAGAGGGGAGGGACGCCCTCGCAGCTGACGTCACTATATAATGCCTATCATCTCCCGCAGCGCGGGATGCGCGCGGGACGAGCCGGGCTAAGCCCGGGCAAAGGGCGGGCCCTCTGTGGCGCTCAGAGGACCGAGGAGGACGGGACGGGCCACCCCCCCTTGATTTCCGTACCAGAGGAGGTAAAGAGAGTTGAACTACCCTATGCTTGCTGACATTTAATGGACACGTAGCTGTAAACACCAAACCTTTGCCTTTGTGTTGATGTCACGTATTACCCCTATCCAATTGAACAGAACCATGTCTCAGAAAGGGGTCCCCAAAAAATCTGTCAACCAGAGGGGTTCGCGTAATGTTACACAAGACCACCACTTAATCAGTATACCACGGCCTATACCCAGTGATTCAGATGGGAACGATTCTTGCCAGGCCATAGTTAGCACCCCCAGTGAACTATCTCCCTCAGAAACATCCGGTATTCTGCAAAGCTACTCACTGTTAGCGGAACTAAACAATCTGTGTAAAACCAAGTATGTCCCAGGAAATTTGAGACCTAAACTAGATAAGGCTTCTCCCTGTACGGCTAAAAGCTTTAGTACTTTGCTCTACAATGAACTTGCGCAGGAATCCACCCCATTACATACAAAAGTTAACACTCCAAGCGCAGCGCTCACGCAGACCTCACTCGTTAAACGCAAATGTGACAAGGTTCAACATAATGGAAACGACCTAAAGGTACAAAAATTGCACTTAAGCCCTCCATTGACCGTCACTAACTCCCCCTCAATTCTAGAGGCTGCAGAAGAATTAGATAGTCTAGCACCCCCTCTTCAACTGGCTCTAACATCTCTGATTGAACCATTGCTTAAATCTCTTATATCGCCATTGTTGGAGAAAATAAATATCCTGGAGAATAAGCTGATGGAAATAGAGGAACTGATTAAGATTGATTTAATTCCCGCTAAAACCACCGAAATAACTAATCACCATCAATCCCCTGTTGCCCCCACAGTGCCAACGCAACCTACACTATGCAACAATTTCAAAACTCTAAAACTAGCCCCCAATAAAACAACCCCTAAGATTGCTTCTAAACTGGTACAACCACAGCATATTATTGCTAGAGTAGAGAATAATAAATTACCTTCCATACACCTTCCACCTGAGGCCTTCCCATACGTGTGTGTTCTTTCAGGAGTACCACCACTCACACATGGGAAATCCGAAAGGCAACACGGTAACCTTCTGGCTATCAAAGAACAGACCTCTGCCACCCGATCTGGATGGTACAATAATGTGTGTTAGAAGGGTGGGCTGGCTAGGCTCCCTCCCAAAAGACATTCCTGGTGTTGGTAAAATTTAGGTTTAGACATATTGTCCCGTACCTACGAACCTGGCAGCCCCAAGATGATGGCCCAATATCGATCTGGGATTTACATGATTTTTACCCCAGAGCGCCATACATACCCTCCTTAAGATCAGAGGTTGGGAACAATTATAATTACGTGATGGGTAGAAGATCCGATGCTTCGAATAATTGTAGCTCCTCCGCTCTTAACCGCTTTGCACCAGTGTACAACATATATAAACATGGAATTCTTTATTAACTTGCTCCTACTAAGGGTGAACATGATGTAAGGGTAGTACTATGAATGCCTATCGTATGAAAATATGTAATTCTAAAGGAAAGTACCCCAATGTCTTTTAAACTTGTTGACACTTTGTGCTATTGTATGTATGATTCATGTTTGTTTTTTAACTGTATGCTTTTATGATTTTAAACCAAATCGAATAAAGCAAACTGAACTGAACTGATTAGCCTTAAGTAGCTCAAGACTTTCACTGATCAGAAGTGGCTCTCACTTCAGAAAAGGTTGAAGACCCCTGTTGTAAACACTTAATATCCCCAAAATCAAATAATTTGAGAAATGCATAAAACAACAGTAATGTGCTACAAAACAAAGAGTTTCCATTGGGCCAGTCCTGTGAAAGGGGGATTGTTTTTACACTTGCAACAATTGTCTAGGATAGATAGGATATGCATGATGCAAATTGTGAAAGGGAGAGGGCACATGTCACTTCCACCCTTTTCTAGTGGAAGTTCAAAAATATGGATCCAGCCCACAAGGTTCTGAGTTTCCCAGAAGTGTACTGAACCCCAGACTGACGGGAGACTTGAAGCAGCAAGTGTAAATTGTAGTTACCAGACAGCCCGCGAGCTCTATAACCAGCAGAATCTACCCTCCACTACTCTACACAAGAACAAATAGGAGTTTTAGAATAGCCTAGACCTTTTCCATGTCACCCTACCCCACAGCACTGCCATCAACCCCACCACACTTACCTTGAAAACCATAGCCCCTTTCCCCAAAACACTGCCAAAATCCGTTCCTACAAAACACTGGCCCTTTCTGCTCGCCCTAAAACTAATCCCCCACACTGCAACCTACCCTCAAAACACTGTATGGCTACACTGTATGCTTCTGTCAATACACTGCCCTCTATCCTGCCACCCCCACCCACACTGACCCCTACCCTACGATTGTCCCTATTGCGAAACTGTTGGGCTTGGCCCTTTTGGCAGGTTCACCCCGAACTTTTTGCCTTGAACTCTGACCTGATGTTAAGTGATTTGCGGCCTCTGCGCACTTTAGCACTGTGGCCCAGTGTAAAGTGTGTGCGCTCTCTGAGTGCGTGTGGTGAGAGTGGCCTGCCCTCCCATAGGAATGCATGGGGGATGAGTGTCCATGATAATTCCTGATGTGAGAAGAGTGCAGGGGCAGGTTATGGTGTGTGCGGACTCGTGAGATTAAATGCTGCACAATGTTGTGCGCAGATTTAATGTGACTAGTGGAGAAGTGCCACTTTTAGAAGTTGGCATTTCTGTGTGCAGTGAATGTGAATTGACTGTCTGGTTTGTGATTGACAGGAGTTGGCTGGTGTGCTTGGCTCCAGGAGCCAGGATGGGTCTTCCCGGTGGTGAATAGGGAGATCTGCACGTGGATGGGAGGGAGGAGTTGCATCTAGGACCTGAATAGGGCTGAGCCTTCCCTCCACAATGCTGGCTCCACCTCCTGTGGTGCGTCTGATGTCCCTGGCCTGTCCTGTGACTAGAGGAGAGGAGCTGAGCAAAACAAAGTGCTCAAGTGCTCCTGAACCAGTTGTAACTGGTTCTCTCCTAGCCCTGTGCAGTGTCACAAAGGGATTTAGCTGTGTAAATAAGGGGCTGTGACCCCATGAAAATGTTCTTGTTTGCTACTTGAATCTACCAGGGCCGTGCTGCTGCTGGGCCCCTGGTGAAGACTTACCTCCGTGGGCCCTGCCCTGCCCCTGGATTCCTGGAGGACTTCTTGGGGACCCTTCTACTTTTGGATCCTGACAGAGGGGGGCTTGCTGCTGGTGTGGCCCAGGAGGGACCGCCATGGGGGCAGTCTCCTTGCTGGAGTGCCCTGTGTTCTGGCCCAGGGGCCCTACACTGCCCTCCCTGATGCCCAGGACTTCTTGGACCTATTGCTCTGTGTTCAGCTTTTACAAAGGCTTGCTACAGCCTTCCTGCGCTTTATATGAAGACTGCGTGCGCTTTTGATTTAGTGCCTCCAGCGAGGGAGAGCCTGGGGGCTGTGCAGCGCTGAGCTGCAGCCCGGGCTGAGGGAATCCCCCTCGTAAGGATTCCCCTCTCCTCTTGAGCCTTCGGGTTGCCCACCCCGCTTATCTCGTTATTTATGGTGTGCAGGTGCCCACCCTGCGTCTTGGTGTGCTATTTTTTATTTATGTGCTGGTGCCCACCCAGCGACTTTGCCTAAATAAGCGTGAGCCCACCCCGCTGTATATTTGTACTTACAAGGAGCCTACCCCTCTTATTGCTGGAAAAGAGATCAACGCAGCAGCCCACGGCAAAACAGGAAGCCTGGCACCGTAGTGCCTGACGGCGGGCTGGACTTTCGGTTGCGAAAGGAAGTCCCGCGCTCGCCGCCGCCGGAGAAGCCGCCCGAAGGAGAATGCTGGCGCCTGCCCGTGCGGGGCTCCCATTGCTGAGGGATAGCCCCGCATGCAGCAGGACTGCTTTGAAATTTGAGGATCCATTCTGGCGTGTGGGAAATATTCACAAGGCGAGGAATCTGCAGGTAAAGGAGTATCCACCAGAAAGAGCGTTACCGAAGGTAAGTAACTGGTTTGTTATGTTTTCCTGCTGTTGTATATTATCTAATTCCGGGTGGTGAACTCCGCTAGCAGAGTTTTATATACTCAGCGGAGCTCGCGGAGTTCCTAAAAACTCTGCACCGTGGAGCGAAGCAAGGTTTTTTTTCACACTCGCGCTCTTCAACGTCATTAACTGGAGCGAGGAAAATCCACCTCCTAATGAGGTTTTTCCTTGCTCGCGCTTGCCAAGGTCTAGTTGGCGAGCAAAATCAACTTCCTGGCGAGATTCGTCATCGGATTACTCAATGCGAGTAGTCGCGGCAGGACACAACCACTCGCTCGAGTAGAAGCAGCTGCACCATCTTGCGCTGCACATGGTGCCATTAACGATTAATTTTACAGGGCGGGACTAACAATTGGAGATCAAAATCACCACGAACGGCATGACCCTAACACACTCCGCTGCTCGCACAACTCCACAGAGAGAGGTTGAGTTTTTTTTACACTTTGCGGAGTTCTTCATTGAGGAATACCGCCTAGGCCTAAGCTTATCATGAAAATCTAGATTTCAATCATATGTTAAGAAACAAGGGTGAGTAGAAACCTTTTGGGTGGAGAAAATTTAAGACATTAATATTGTGAATTTTTTGTTAATTAGTTGATGTTTGCAAGGACGAACACTTCTTTGTGTCAAGTAAAGACCTTAAGAGTTTTGTAACTTTCAGATACTCAAATTGTGGATTTTGATGCAATTAAAACATTTTCAGTGCCTGAAATTTCTTTGGAGGTTGCATGCGGGCAGCCTAAGTTATCCTGCAAGAGTTTCTTGATTAATCCTATTGCAACTACAATATGTGCTCTCTCATGTAAAGTCAGGTTGTTAGAAGCTTTTCAGCAACTCAAGATACGCCTTACTTTTCACCTGGTGTGGATGCATTTCTCATGTTTAGTGAGATCTCCTTTCTGAGTATAACGTTTATGGCTTTCCCCTCCTGTATATGGCTTTAGTCTAGTGTGAATTCTCTCATGTGAAATGACATTGTATTCGTGATTAAACCTTATCTGACATTCCGAACACACATAAGGCTTTTTTCTCCCGTGTGAGTTTACTCATGTCAAGTGAGAAGTAATTTGTGACCAAAACTTTGCTTGCATTTTGAGCACTCATAAGGTTTTTCCCCAAAGTGGGATCTCTCATGAAGCATAACTCTGTCTTTCAGATTCAAGCTTTTATGGTATAAGGATTTTCTCCAGCGTGGAGTTTCTCATGGTGAGATAGCGTTTTTCTCTGCAGCTTTTCTGACATTCAGAGCACTCATAGGATTTTCATCAGTATGGAGTCGCGTATGGTTAGTGAGGCTGTGCCAATCAAATAGGAATTTCTGGCATTCACAGCATTGGTGATGTTTTTTCCCTGTGTGCGTCTGCTCATGTAGAGTGAGATTGCGTTTAAAATTGATGCTTTTCTGGCACTTGGAGCACTGAATTATTTTGATGGTGTGTTTTCTTATGACGCTTGTAACCATCTCTACCTCTGAATCTTGTCTGACATTTAGAGCACTGATCATTTTTTTTCTCCAGTGTGGATTCTCATATGTTTAGTGAGATTAGATTTAAGGCGGAAACATTTTTGACATTCGGAGCACTGATAAGGTTTTTCCCCAGTGTGGGTTCTTATATGCCGAGCGAGAGTATTTCTTTCACTGAAACATTTGTGGCATTCAGAGCACTGATAAGGTTTTTCCCCAGTATGGGTTCTTATATGCAGAGTGAGACTACTTTTTATACTGAAACATTTCTGGCATTCAGAGCACTGATAAGGTTTTTCCCCAGTGTGGGTTCTTATATGATGAATGAGACTGTATTTTTGACTGAAACATTTCTGGCATTCAGAGCACTGATAAGGTTTTTCCCTAGTGTGGGTTCTTATATGATCAATGAAACTCCTTTTTGCACTGAAACATTTGTCGCATTCAGAGCACCGATAACGTTTTACCCTAGTGTGGAATCTGACATGTGCAGTTAGAAGTGATTTAAGTTTGAAATCTTTTAGGCATTCAGAGCACTGATAAGGTTTTTCCCCAGTGTGGGTTATTGTATGTTGAGAAAGACTTCTTTTGTCTCGGAAATATTTCTGGCATTCAGAACACTGATAGGGGTTTTCCCCAGTGTGGGTCATTATATGCAGCGTGAGATATCTTTTTTCACTGAAACATTTCTGGCATTCAGAGCACTGATAATCTTTTTCCCCAGTGTGGGTTCTTGTATGCCGTGTGAGACTACTTTTTTTACTGAAACATTTCTGGCATTCAGAGCACTGATAACGTTTTCCCCAAGCATGGATCTTTGTATGCAGTGTGAGACTACTTTTTATACTGAAACATTTCTGGCATTCAGAGCACTGATAAGGTTTTTCCCCAGTGTGGGTTTGTATATGCTGCGTGAGTTGTCTTTTTTCACTGAAACATTTCTCACATTCAGAGCACTGATAAGGTTTTTCCCCAGTGTGGAATCTCAAATGTGCAGTTAAAAGGTATTTACGGTGGAAACGTTTTGGGCATTCAGAGCACTGATAAAGGTTTTCCCCAGAGTGGATTCTTGTATGTTCAGTGAGTCTGCTTTTGAAACTGAAACATTTCTGGCATTCAGAGCACTGAAAAGGTTTATCCCCAGTGTGGGTTCTTCTATGCTGAGTGAGACTGTTTTTGTAAATGAAACATTTTTGGCAATCCGTGCACTGATAAGGTTTTTCCCGAGTGTGGGTTCTTTTTGTATGGCGCGTGAGTTCGCTTTTGTTACAAAAACTTTTCTGGCATTCAGAGCACTGATAAGGTTTTTCCCCAGAGTGGGTTAATGCATGTCGATATAGACTCGGTTTGATACTAAACCTTTTGTGGCATTCAGAGCACTGATAAGGTTTTTCCCCAGTGTGGATTCTCATATATTCAGTGAGATAAGATTTACGCCTGAAACTTTTTTGGCATACTTTGCACTGAGAGTGGTTTCCCCCAGTGTGCATTCTGTCAAATTCTGTGAGATAAGATTTATGGCTGTATCTTGTTTGGCACAAGTAACTTTTTTCCCCAACTTGGATTATTTTCCCTCGATTGAGGCGGGTTTGAACAATGAATTTGTTCTCACAGTCCGTGTTTTTATAAGGTGTATTCTCTACATTTAGTTTTCTCTTGCTTATATGGCAAGAGTGTACATGATTTTAGAGTTGGGCTTGTTTAGATAATGTTCAGCATTTATCTCTAAAAGAAATTGTGTGTAATCTTCTTAACACTTGAATTGAGCAAAATATATCTGAAAGCAGCCCTGTCACACCTGTCGAAATGTTTCTAGCAGATAATAGTCTTTAGGTAATAGCCTCTCCGACAGCAACTTATTTTGTGACTGAAGTTTTTTCTCAAATCTATTTGTATAGGTTCTTAGCAATGCAGTAATAAGGTGTTAGTCTGATATTTAATGATTAAACTGATAAGTACCTTTTTGCACTGACGTAATGGCAGTAACTGAGGGCATTAGAACATGCACAGTACTATTGTGGATCAGTAGTCGCAGAACATCAGTTCCTTCTACCCTTTCTATGTTTGGTGTAAGGTTAAGGTTTGTAGTTCTGAAGATGAGGATCTATTTACATTAGCTGTAGCGCAACTGTGCTCCTTTAATCCATTTTTATACTTAACAGTTTTACATATCACTCATGCACAACAGATAATGTTGAGGCGATTTACATAGAATTACAGAACAGTACACAATAAAAAGGAAACAATCTGAGATGGTCATGAACACAATAAAGTGGTGAATTTTTAAGGTTTTCGCAAGAGTGAGCAGAGTGGGTCGTGGTGTTCTATCCAGAGGCAGATAGTCTCAAACTTGCGTAACTGGTTAAAAACCGTTGTTGAACAAAGGTGATTTTCCAATCTTTTAGTTGTTAACGTGTCAGCTTCGGAGTCTTCTTTCAGTGTCTTTTCTTTGATGGTATCCAGAAGAACCTTTTGCTGTAACTTTCTTTTATGCAGTGTGTGCTTCCTCTCTGGAATTACATGATGCTTTAGATGAACGTTATTCTGTCATGCTGAGGCAATTTGTCTTTCTGATATTTCAGATGAAGATGCTGAAATGATCTTTCTATATTATTTCTGATGCTGTGTGCACAGATATGGCTTTGCTCTGGGTTAATGAAATGCAAAATTACAGACTTCGCTTACAGGTATAGTACTTTCTTCGCCACACTTAGATTTTTGGAAATTGTTTAAACGTAGAAGGCTGGATGTCCTTCAGTTTTTTTAAATAATCCTTCTTATGGTACTGACATTCAGTTGCTTAGTGCTAAATCTTGCTTTCTTCGTCCGTAATTGCAATCACCTATAGTATTAAAATTAAATAGTTAATACATGTACAGTTCCAAAAATATAATTTACAAGCCAAATCAATGCAGAATTTTGAAAATGTTGAGCTGTTTTTCAGACAGAGCATAGTGTAGAATGGTAGCCTGAGAGTACATGGTTGTAGGAGTGAGGATTTGTAGAATTTTCAAAATTTTATTAAGCTCACAAAGGATACATGTCCCCTCTGGAGTTGTAACACAGATTAAAGTCATATGGACTGGCAGCAAACAGATATTAAAAAAATATATACTATTAATTAATTTGTAATTAAGATTTCTGAGATGGGAATGACTCCTCCACGGACAACAGGCGTTTTCCCCTGCCCTGAGTTACCACCTACTTGCATCTGGTTTCCTGACTTTTGGCCTCTGCCTCAAGCAAATCTATTGTGTGCTGCGAGGACTATGCCTAGACCTATCCCTCAAATATGGTCCAGAGTATGAATCAAGGGCAATGAAATTAAGAAGTACTTTCATGTGTTCATTTTATTCCACCTGATTATCAGTTGTTAGGTTTTTCTGCACCTGGATTTATTGGGTGCAGAAAACAAGGACACCATTTTTTTCCAGACAGAAAAATGAGACTGAAAAGGCGCATAAGACGCTGAGTGCAGCAGAAGCAGCCAAGACTTATGCTATGTTTTTTTACTAACTGGGGGAAACACAAAATTCTTCCCTCTGTTGGTGTTCACTGCCGGTGTCGGCCTGTGATACTGCATTGAGTGCAGAGCGTATCGAGTAGAGCCGAGGGGCCGAGCCAAGCCGAGGAGGAGTTGACGAGGAAGCGGAGCGGAGCAGAGCGGAGCCTGAGACGACTGCCCGGCTTTGTTTTGTGACCGGTTCCCCCTCCCGAAGGTTTCTCCCGCTTCACCCGCGTCCTGTTATACGGGTGCTTTAAGTTCTACGGATCTGCAGGAACGGCCGCTGCCGGCACCGAGGTGCTAAGGCGCTGCTTGTGTGGCAGGCGCTGCTTGTGCGGCGGCCGCTGCAGGGGTCAAAGGAGCCTTGGCCTACGGTGCTGCTGATGCGGCGGTTACTGCAGGGCACAGAGGCACAGAGGAGCACAGAGGAGCCTTGGCCTGCCGCCTGATTTTACGTATATACCAAGCATTGAGCAGGCCAGAGCCGAGGATTGGAGAGAAGTGCTTACATCTGCCGTCTGTAGTGGGACTGGCTCTGGATCCCGCTCATGTTCCTGAACGATTGCCAGCATTCTTTCTTGTACTCTTGACAGCGATGAATAGCAACGAACAAGCAATGAACAGTGAGTAGCGAGTGACAAGTGTCAAGAGGTGTGTTGCGTGTTGCGAGTAGTTAAGGTTGATCGGTCCGTAAGTCGCGGAGCCATTGGAGTCTTTAATAAGTCTGTAATACAAAATCTGAGAAATTATGCAAAGGGGAAAGTGATATAGACTTTGACCCTGTTGAAGCACCCCTCGACCCCTGAATTACTCTGCATGCCTAGAATACAGCCCTACCGGGAGCCCGGATATTAATCAATTGATTGAATAATTAATTCATTAATTAATTAATTAAATAAGTTACCACTAGTACCGGCGGATTCTGTTCTGAGGTGTGCTTTGGGGTGTTTTCCCTTGGAGGTGTTTGGAGGTGTTTTTGTACCATCAAAGCACCCCTTGGTTTTGTCACTGGCCCATTTGATTCTCTGATAGAAGCAAGACTTCTTCACCTTAGAGGGTGTATTATGAGGTCAGGAAAGGAGCAGCCACCAATAAAACAGACAGGTGACATATAGTCCTTTAAATCATCTAAGGTCAATCCGCTTCCTAGCAGCAAAACTATGGAATGCTTTACCAGCCTACAACAGTGAAGTGGAAGGTCTGCTAGTCTTCAGGAAAGCTATCAAAACATATCTATTTCCCCTTAACTAAATTTCTCTGTATGCCTGCCTTGCGATCCCCTACTTTCTTCTTTAAGCTGGAATCAGCACCGGGACGCCCCTTTGCTGGGGCAGCTGAGCGCTTTACAAGATTATGTAACATAACATAACATTTAGAAAACTGGGAAAGTCACTGTGAAAGTTTGATTTTATGAAAGATCCAGCTGGTGCTATGCTAACTAATCCATGTGATCTTCAATTTCCAATTAAACCACTGAGTAGAACAAATAGGATATCCCCTAAGCAAATTAATGAATAAGGACGAAAACAAAAGCAACTCAGAAACTCTGCAGCGTTGGAGTACTCTGTATCAAAAAGACTTGTTGAATAGTAGTCCACAATTCATGAATTCTTGGCGAGGGACATGATTTTCAAGGACAACAAAAAGAGGAGTATAAGGACCTATCATTCATAAATGGGCAACACCATAGCCCAGGTACTCAGGTACCAGGAAGTGGGAACGAGGGAGCAATTTGGGATTTATTCTTCAAAACCTCGCAATTAATTCTGGAAGCTTTAACATATCAGTCCAACAAAAGGGAGGTCCAAATAGATCTCGAGCGCTATGGCATCCTCTGTTACCGGAATTGATCAGAAGATAACAATGGAAAATAATCTAATAGTAAGGGCACAATCCCAGCCAATATCTACGTATTATGAGTGTAGTTGTGCCCCACTAATTAACAAACTAGCTACCATTCCGGATATTTTAACAACAATAATTGACGATGTAAAAGGGAATTTTCCTAATGTGGGAATTCAAACCATCAAGACCGACTGCCCCTCTAAAGATACAATAAAATGTAAAGACAATACTGTTGTTGTTTAAGAAAAAATAGATGATAAAACAAAAGATCAAGAAGTGATAAACCTATGCTCGACACACTCAACAATGACAGACACAGTTCCGGAAGTTCATTTATCAAAAAGAGAGAGGAAAAAACAACGGAAAGCAAGAAATAAAGCTTCTAAAGGTATAAAAAATACAAATGCATCAGACATAGTGAGATTGAACACTGGAAATAACCATGACCAAATATCATATTGTGCAGGTGAGGGTAAACAAAGGTCTCCAACAAAACCCTTTTACCCTCTATTTAATAAGGATCTATCGGAGGTACAAGCAGTTATGAAAAATAAATGCCTAAACAATCAAGCTGATAGTATAAAAATGATAGAGAATGGGAAAATTCAGTCCTTAGAAATGCTGCAAGTGGAGGAAAGTAATAACAAGCATTTACAATGCAATGGGCTCGGCATCATTAAAGGTAGCGCTATTGGCATTGCTCATGACATTTCTTTTTTTTTTTAAATCATCAATGGCATTGTCATTTACATTGCCAATAGCTTCATCTTTAAATACATGGCATTGTCATTTACAATGCCAATAGCTACACCCTACACAGAACCACCCTCACACAGACACACTCAACAGCACTCTGCACTGTGTACTCAAAAGCACTCTGCACTCTGTACTCAACAGCACACAGCACTCTGTACTCAACAGCACACAGCACTCTGTACTCAACAGCACACATCACTCTGCACTCAACAGCACACAGCACACTGCACCAACAGCACACAGCACACTGCACCAACAGCACACAGCACTATACAGCACTCTGCACTCAACAGCACTCTGCACTCAATAGCACTCTGCACTCAACAGCACACACCACTCTGCACTCAACAGCACTCTGCACTCAACAGCACTCTGCACTCAACAGCACACAGCACACTGCACTCAACAGCACACAGCACTGTACAGCACTCTGCACTCAACAGCACTCTGCACTCAACAGCACACACCACTCTGCACTCAACAGCACTCTGCACTCAACAGCACTATGCACTGAACAGCACACAGCACTCAAAAGCACACAGCACTCTGCACTGTGCACTCTACAGCACACAGCACTCTGCACTCAAAGGCACACAGCACACTGCACTCAAAGGCACACAGCACTCTACAGCACACTGCACTCAACTGCACTCAACTGCACTCAAAAGCACACAGCACTCTGCACTCAACAGCACTCTGCACTCAACAGCACTCTGCACTCAACTGCACTCAACAACACACAGCACTCTGTACTCAACTGCACTCTGACTGTACAGCACTCTACACTCAACTGCACTCTGCACTCAACTGCACTTTGCACTCTACAGCACACAGCACTCTACAGCACACAGCACTCTACAGCACACAGCACTCTACAGCACATAGCACTCTACAGTGTGTGTGTGGTGTGTGTGTGGTGTATGGGTGTGTGGTGTGTGTGGGTTGGTCTGTGGTTTTGTGTATGTGTGTGGTGAACGTACTTTTAGTGGTTGTATACTGTTTGTCTCTTGCACCGTTACACAGTGTCCCTACACACATACTCTGCTGACTCTGCACATCCACACTGTTCATTGGCATAGTCACACACTGTTCATCCTGGACACTCTCACACTTTTCACCCTGCACACTTACACACTGTTCACCTTGCATACTCACATAAGCACACACTATGCACTCACTCTGCACCTGCACTCACTGTACATGCACTCTGCACTGACACTTAATCAGCACTCACTGTACACTTCCATTCAGTATGCACTCACTCTGCACTCACTGTCACTCTCGCACTCACTCTGCACTCACTGTCACTATGCACTCACTCTGCACTCAGTCTGCACTCACACTCACTCTGCACTCAATGGCACTTGCACTCACTTTGCACTCACTGTCACTCTGCACTCAGTCTACACTCTGCACTCACTCTGCACTTACTGTCACTCTGCACTCACTCTGCACTCACTCTGCACTCACACTCACTCTGCACTCACTGGCACTTGCACTCACTTTGCACTCACTGTCACTCTGCACTCAGTCTGCACTCTGCACTCAGTCTGCACTCACTGTCACTCTCGCACTCACTCTGCACTCACTGTCACTCTCGCACTCACTCAGCACTCACTGTCACTATGCACTCACTCTGCACTCACTGCCACTCTTCACTCACTCTGCACACACTGTCACTCTCACACTCACTCTGCACTCACTGTCACTATGCACTCACTCTGCACTCACTGTCACTCTGCACTCAGTCTGCACTCTACTCACTCTGCACTCACTGTCACTCTGCACACACTCTGCACTCAGTCTGCACTCACACTCACTCTGCACTCACTGGCACTTGCACTCACTCTGCACTCACTGTCACTCTGCACTCAGTCTGCACTCACTGTCACTCTTGCACTCACTCTGCACTCACCGTCACTATGCACTCACTCTGCACTCACTGTCACTCTGCACTCACTCTGCACTCACTGTCGCTCGGGCACTCACTCTGCACACACTCACTGTTGGACCCAGCCTCGTGGCGTGGTCCTCTCTGATCCCCGCAACCCAAGAACTACTGGTCGACCCGACCCCAGCCCGCCCAGAACTGTACACGACCCCTCTACACCGGACCTGAACCGATCTTCCGACTGCGTGCCTTCACCCGTGCACGTGACCCTCCGACTCCATGTTTGGCCACACCAGCCGCCCGGCCGCCTTCTTCCATGTCGGCAGCCCCTGGCTGACCCTGGTTGCAGAGAGGTATGCGCGTCCTGACCCGCCCGGGGGGTAGAAGACCCACCAAGTACCCGAAACCAAGACTTCAATCACACCTCCGCCCTCCTCCCGAGAGACTGGTTCCCCTCACACCTCTGAACTATCCCTGGGGGATGGTTTCGATCACACCTTTGGCCTCCTAGCGAGCTGGCTCCAGACCTTGATGGGCGTCTGGGAATCCCTGGACGCACGGTCCAAAGCATGAAAGAACCAGCCGCCCAGACAATCGGCCGCCTGGCCCTCGGACCACCAGCCCCCTGCCTATGAGGGTCCGGACATCAAAGGGCCCCTGAACTATAAGACAGCCTGCCTCACATCCAGCAGGTAGTTGTATCCTGGACAAGAAAGCCCTGCTGATCTGATCGCGGCTGACCTTGAGGAGAAACTCTGAACCACCGAGCCCTGCTGACGCTATCGCGGCTCTGCCCTGAAACCAAGGAACTGTACCACCGAGCCCTGCTGACGCTGTCGCGGCTCTGCCCTGAAGCTAAGGAACCGTACCACCGAGCCCTGCTGACGCTGTTGCGGCTCTGCCCTGAAGCTAAGGAACCGTACCACCGAGCCCTGCTGACGTTGGCGCGGCTCTGCCCTGAAGCTAAGGGAACTGAATCACCGAGCCCTGCTGACGCTGTCGCGGCTCCCTCTCAAGAAGAGACTCTTGCTACGATCCTGAGCCCTGCTGACGCTGTTGTGGCTCCTCCTGAACTCCGAGCACCCCGGTGCCCTCTGGATCGAGCCCTGCTGACCTTGTCGCTGCTCGAGGAGTCCTCTGGTCCGGCTGGGCCATCGACGCTACCTTCACAAGTACTTCAACCGATAAGTGAGTAGGACAGCACGTACCATCGCCAGCCTATGTACCCCCCAGTTCGAGGATTGAGAACTGTGCGCCGGGTACGCTACGTACTGGCCTGCCCTTGAGACTGTCCCGCTTCCCCGTTCCCTTGTGCTCCGAGACAATTACGATCCCTCGATCGTTGTAAATTACTATCTTTTCATCTTGATAAAGATTTATACTTGATAAAGATCCACGGTGTGGTGTCCGTTCATAAGTATGGCGTGTCAAAAGTGTGTACGATCAGTCCTCCCCGGTGGGGACTTCCCTCGATAAGACTCTTCAGGAATTGTGGGAGAGGAGGGTCTCGGGTGGTTAGGAGAGCAATCACAAGAGAAGACGCCACGCGATGGAGCCGGCCTGATCTACATTTACAAATTCCTGTCACACTGGGCTATCTGACCCTTATCTTCTCACCTAATGGAATTGGAATGTCTTTTCTCCTAATAAACGAACAAATCTAAATATACACTGCAGTTTTTTCCGGATGGAAGTACAGTTATTTACTCAATATTAGGAAGAGTTCACCCCAATTGCGATGAAGAAGTCCGTGGAGGACGAAACGCGTTGGCTACATGATTGAAGAAACTTCAAAAAAACATCTGAAGACTCTGCTACTGAACTCTTTTAGCTTTTTTTACCTGTGTTCAATGACTATTATTGTACAGATTCCTAATACATTGATTTGTGTGCTGGATCATTTGTTGAAAAAATTGTTTGCTAGAACAAGTTTCTTGTTTTGGGAGATCTAGGGAAAAGAATCTCCGATCCGTGGCACCATACAAAAAAACTAGGCAGTATACAGGATAGGTGCAATTGTGCTTAAACCCCTTTTCCCTTTTTTTCCTAATTGATCGCGTCTATTTTGGGTTGGAGGGGGGCTACGAGGCCGCTGCCGACCTGGTGCCCGAGGTAGACCACAGAGCTCTGTCCTATTTGGCACTTGCTAGCTTTAATGGTGAGGCCTGCGCGGCGCAGGGCTTCCAATACTTCCCAGAGGTGTTGCAGATGCTCGGGCCAGTGGGCACTGAACACGGCGATGTCGTCGAGGTATGCCGTGCTGAAACTTTCGAGTCCTGCCAGGACTTGGTTGACGAGTCTCTGGAAGGTGGCAGGGGCGTTTTTCATGCCGAAGGGCATTACTCTGAAGTGGAAGTGGCCATCATGAGTGGAGAACGCGGACCTTTCTTGGGCCCTCTCCGTGAGGCCGATCTGCCAGTAGCCACTGGTTAGATCGAAGGTACTGAGGTACTGAGCAGACCCTAGGCGGTCAATGAGTTCGTCGGCTCGGGGGATGGGATGTGCGTTGGTTCGGGTGACTGCGTTGAGTCCGCGGTAGTCCACGCAGAACCTCAGCTCAGGAGCCGTGCCTGGGGCGGCGGCCTTCGGAACCAGGACCACGGGGCTAGCCCATGGGCTGTCGAAGGCCTCGACCACTCCTAGGGCCAACATCTTGTCAACTTCGGCCTTGATGCAGGCTCAAACTCGGTCTGGGACCCAGTAGGTTCTGTGCCGTACAGGAGGGCTGTCCCCGGTGTCCACGTCGTGGACGCACCAACTGGTGACGCCGGGGGTGAGGGAGAAGAGGTCAGAAAACTGTCCCGACAACCGGTGACAGTCTTCCCGCTGCACGGGGGAGAGGGAGGAGGAGAGACTCACTCCCTCTACGGAGCCATCCTGGTCCTTCGCACACAGGAGATCAGGTAGAGGGTCCGTTTCCTCTTCTTCTCCGTCGCCAGTGACAAGGAGTAATCCCAACTCGGTACGCACAAAGTGGGGTTTGAGCTGGTTCACGTGGAGAACCTTCAATGCATTCCTGGCCGATTGCGTATCAACGAGATATGTGACCTGGCTTTTGCGCTCTATGACTTTAAAGGGTCCGGTCCACTTGTCCTGAAGGGCACAAGGTTCCACTGGGGACATGACCCAAACCTGTTGGCCGGGATGAAACTCGACCAGAGTGGCATTCTGGTCGTACCAGCGTTTCATCTCTTCTTGGCTGGCCTCCTGGTTGGCCTCGGCCAACTCGCGGAACCGTCGCGTCTGGTTCCGGAGGGCCAGGACATAGGAGAACACGTCGGGGGGGGGGTGCTCGGGGGGGCTGTCTCCCAGCCTTCCTTGACCAGGCTGAGGGGACCCCGGACGGGGTGCCCGTTGAGCAGCTTGAAGGGGCTGAAGCCCAAGGATTTCTGGGGGACTTCCCTGTATGCGAACAGGAAGCAGGGCTGGAGGACGTCCCACTTGCGTCGTAGGGGCTCCTCGAGACCCATGATCATTCCTTTCAGGGTGCGGTTGAACCGCTCAACTAGGCCGTTACCTTGAGGGTGGTATGGGGTGGTGATCTTGTACGTCACCCCACACTGCTGCCAAAGGGACTTCATGTACCGGGAAATAAAGTTGGTGCCTCGGTCGCTCACCACTCCTCGCGGGAATCCCACCCGGGAGAAGATCCCCATGAGGGCCCGGCCCACGACCGGGGCCGTCACCGTCCGGAGGGGAATGGCTTCGGGGTATCGGGTGGCGTGATCTACCAGGACAAGAATGAACCGGTGACCTAAGGAGGTCCGGGGGTCCAGGGGTCCTACGATGTCTATTCCCACCCTCTCAAAGTGGGAACTGACAACTGGGAAGTGTTGGAGGGGAGCCTTGCGCTTTCCTCCGCTCTTGCCGCTAGCCTGGCACGTGGGGCAGGACTTACAGTGGGTTTCCACATCGGCACGCATACGGGGCCAATAGAAATGGGTCACAAATTAAGGTACCTGACTAAACACAACTAAGTATCTGTTTGGTCTCATTGAATTTGTGACATAGAAGTAACAAAGAGGATGCAGGCATTTTTCTCTCTTTTCCTTCTTCCATTTTGGCAGCTCCCGGCTGACCCTGGCTGCAGAAAGGCGTGCGCGTACGGCGTGCCCTGACCCGCCCGGGGGGTAGAAGACCCACCAAGTACCCGAAACCACGACTTCAATCACACCTCCGGCCTCCTCCCGAGAGACTGGTTCCCCTCACACCTCTGAACTATCCCTGGGGGCTGGTTTCGATCACACCTTTGGCCTCCTAGCCAGCTGGCTCCAGACCTTGATGGGCATCTGGGAATCCCTGTACGCACGGCCCCAAAACATCAAAGAACCAGCCGCCCAGACAATCGGCCGCCTGGCCCTCGGACCACCGGCCCCCTGCTTATGAGGGTCCGGACATCAAAGGGCCCCTGAACTATAAGACAGCCTGCCTCACATCCAGAAGGCAGTTGTATCCTGGACAAGAAAGCCCTGCTGATCTGATCGCGGCTGACCTTGAGGAGAAACTCTGAGCCACCGAGCCCTGCTGACGCTATCGCGGCTCTGCCCTGAAACCAAGGAACTGTACCACCGAGCCCTGCTGACGCTGTCGCGGCTCTGCCCTGAAGCTAAGGAACCGTACCACCGAGCCCTGCTGACGCTGTTGCGGCTCTGCCCTGAAGCTAAGGAACCGTACCACCAAGCCCTGCTGACGTTGTCGCGGCTCTGCCCTGAAGCTAAGGGAACTGAATCACCGAGCCCTGCTGACGCTGTCGCGGCTCCCTCTCAAGAAGAGACTCTTGCTACGATCCTGAGCCCTGCTGACGCTGTTGTGGCTCCTCCTGAACTCCGAGCACCCCGGTGCCCTCCGGATCGAGCGCTGCTGACCTTGTCGCTGCTCGAGGAGTCCTCTGGTCCGGCTGGGCCATCGACGCTACCTTCACAAGTACTTCAACCGATAAGTGAGTAGGACAGCACGTACCATCGCCAGCCTATGTACACCCCAGTTCGAGGATTGAGAACTGTGCCCCGGGTACGCTACGTACTGGCCTGCCCTTGAGACTGTCCCGCTTCCCCGTTCCCTTGTGCTCCGAGACAATTACGATCCCTCGATCATTGTAAATTACTATCTTTTCATCTTGATAAAGATTTATACTTGATAAAGATTCACGGTGTGGTGTCCGTTCATAAGTATGGCGTGTCAAAAGTGTGTACGATCAGTCCTCCCCGGTGGGGACTTCCCTTGATAAGACTCTTCAGGAATTGTGGGAGAGGAGGGTCTCGGGTGGTTAGGAGAGCAATCACAAGAGAAGACGCCACGCGATGGAGCCGGCCTGATCTACATTTACAAATTCCTGTCACACTGGGCTATCTGACCCTTATCTTCTCACCTAATGGAATTGGAATGTCTTTTCTCCTAATAAACGAACAAATCTAAATATACACTGCAGTTTTTTCCGGATGGAAGTACAGTTATTTACTCAATATTAGGAAGAGTTCACCCCAATTGCGATGAAGAAGTCCGTGGAGGACGAAACGCGTTGGCTACATGATTGAAGAAACTTCAAAAAAACATCTGAAGACTCTGCTACTGAACTCTTTTAGCTTTTTTGACCTGTGTTCAATGACTATTATTGTACAGATTCCTAATACATTGATTTGTGTGCTGGATCATTTGTTGAAAAAATTGTTTGTTAGAACAAGTTTCTTGTTTTGGGAGATCTAGGGAAAAGAATCTCCGATCCGTGGCACCATACAAAACAAGCACTGGCGTTGCCAATAGGTCTCGCAGTAGGAAAGTTTGAGCTATTGGTTGTGTAAATGACAAAGCCCTTTATGTATTCTAAATGATAACAACAGTGAAAGGCATTGTTATTTGCCATTGTAATAGTTCCACCTGTCGTACTGCGCGATCTATTGGCAACGTGAGTGTTGTTCGTGTGTGAGTGGCGTTGTGTGTGTGAGTGGCGTTGCGTGTGTGAGTGGCGTTGCGTGTGTGAGTGGCGTTGCGTGTGTGAGTGGCGTTGCGTGTGTGAGTGGTGTTGCGTGTGTGAGTGGCGTTGCTTGTGTGAGAGGTGTTGCCTGTGTGTGAGGCGTTGGCTGTGTGATTTGTGTTGCCTGTGTGAGTGGCGTTGCCTGTGTGAGTGGCGTTGGCTGTGTGAGTGTTGTTGGCAGTGTGAGTGGCGTTGCATGTGTGAGTGGCGTTGCATGTGGCAGTGGCGTTGCATGTGTGCGTAGTTGAGAGGCGTTGCGTAGTTGAGTGGGGTTGCGTTGTTTAGTGGCGTTGCATGTGTGAGTGGTGTTGCATGTGTGAGTGGCGTTGCATGTGTGAGTGTCGTTGCGTAGTTGAGTGGCGTTGCGTAGTTGAGTGGCATTGCGTAGTTGAGTGGCGTTGCGTAGTTGAGTGTCTTTTAGTAGATGAGTGGCGTTGCGTCGATGAGTGGTGTTGCGTAGGTATGTGGCGTTGCGTAGGTGAGTGGTGTTGCGTAGGTGAGTTGTTTTGCGTAGTTGAGTGGCGTTGCGCAGTTGAGTGGGCAGCGTTGCGTAGTTGAGTGGCGTTGCGTAGTTGAGTGGCGTTGCGTAGTTGAGTGGCGTTGCGTATTTGAGTGGCGTTGTGTAGTTGAGTGGCGTTGCGTATTTGAATAGTGTTGCGTATTTTCGTGGCATTGCGTAGTTGTGTTGAGTAGTAGCGTTGCGTAGTTGATAGTGGCGTTGGAAATGCAATAGGTCTCGCAGCATTAGAGTTAGTGCTTTTAGAATTGTTTATTGGTTTTTGTTGTAAATCTTTAGCTTTTTTGTTCCCTGTAGCCAATGTTAAAGAATTACAAATTTAAAAAGCCATAAGCAATTGTAAAAGCTCTAACTCAAATGCTCCGAGACCTATTGGACTGTGTGAGGGTGAGGTGTTGAGGGTGAGTGAGGGTGAGGGTGTGTGAGGGTGAGTGAGGGTGAGTGAGGGTGAGTGAGGGGTTTAGGGTGAGTGAGGGGTTGAGGGTGAGTGAGAGTGAGGGTGAGTGAGGGTGAGTGAGGGTGAGGGTGAGTGAGGGTGAGTGTGAGTTAGGGTGAGTGTTTGAGGGTGTGTGATGGTGAGGGTGAGGTGTTGAGGGTGAGTGAGGATGAGTGAGGGTGAGTGAGGTGTTGAGGGTGAGTGAGGGTGAGTGAGGGTGAGTGAGGGTGAGTGAGGGTGAGTGAGAGTGAGGGTGAGTGAGGGGTTGAGGGTGAGGTGTTGAGGTTGAGTGAGTGAGGGTGAGTGTTTGAGGGTGAGGGATTGAGGGTGAGGGGTTGAGGGTGAGGTGTTGAGGGTGAGGTGTTGAGGATGAGGGGTTGGGGTTGAGGCTGAGGTGTTGAGGGTGAGTGAGTGAGGGTGAGGTGTTGAGGGTGAGTGAGGGTGAGTGAGTGTGAGGTGTTGAGGGTGAGTGAGGATGAGTGAGAGTGAGGGTGAGTGAGGAGTTGAGTGTGAGGTGTTGAGGGTGAGGCGTTGCGGATGAGTGAGGGTGAGGGTGAGTGAGGGTGACTGAGGGTGAGTGAGGGTGAGGTGTTGAGGGTGAGTAAGGATGAGTGAGAGTGAGGGTGAGTGAGGTGTTGAGGGTGAGTGAGGAGTTGAGGGTGAGTGAGGTGTTGAGGGTGAGTGATGGTCAGGGTGAGTGATTGTGAGGGTGGGTGAGGTGTTGAGGGTGAGGTGTTGAGGGTGATTGAGGTGTTGAGGGTGAGTGAGGGTGAGTGAGGGTGAGGAGTTGAGGTGGAGGCGTTGAGGGTGAGTGAGGGTGAGTGTGAGGTATTGTCATTGAGTGTGAGTGAGTGTGAGTGAGGGGGTGTGAGGGTGATGGGGTGTGAGGGTGAGGGTGTGTGAGCGTGAGGGTGTGTGAGTCTGAGTGTGAGTTATTGTCATTGAGTGTGAGTGAGTGTGCGTGAGGGGGTGTGAGGGTGATGGGGTGTGAGGGTGAGGGGGTGTGAGTGTGTGAGTGTGAGGGTGAGGAGTTGAGGGTGAGTGCGTGTGAGGGTGAGTGAGGGTGAGTGTGGAGTTGAGGGTGAGTGAGGTGTTGAGGGTGAGTGAGGTGTTGAGGGTGAGTGAGGTGTTGAGGGTGAGTGAGGGGTTGAGGGTGAGTGAGAGTGAGTGAGGGTGAGGGTGAGTGAGGGTGAGTGTGAGTTTGGGTGAGGTGTTGAGGGTGGGTGAGGGTGAGGGTGAGGCGTTGAGGGTGAGTGAGGATGAGTGAGGGTGAGTGAGGAGTTGAGGGTGAGTGAGGGTGAGTGAGGGTGTGTGAGGGTGAGGGTGAGTGAGGGTGAGTGAGGGTGAGTGAGAGTGAGTGAGAGTGAGTGTGAGTGAGGGTGAGTGAGGGTGAGTGAGGGGTTGAGGATGAGTGAGGGTGAGGTGTTGAGGGTGAGGTGTTGAGGGTGAGGTGTTGAGGGTGAGGTGTTGAGGGTGAGGTGTTTTGTGTGAGGTGTTGAGGGTGAGGTGTTGAGGGTGAGTAGTTGAGGGTGAGTGAGTGAGGGTGAGGTGTTGAGGGTGAGTGAGTGAGGATGAGGAGTTGAGGGTGAGTGAGGGTGAGGTGTTGAGAGTGAGGAGTTGAGGGTGAGGGGGTGAGGCGTTGAGGGTGAGGCATTGAGGGTGAGGGCGAGTGAGGGTGAGGGAGTGAGGGGTTGAGGGGGTGAGGGTGAGGCGTTGAGGGTGAGTGAGTGAGGGTGAGGCTGAGGTGTAGAGTGTGAGTGAGAGTAAGAGTGAGGGTGAGTGAGGTGTTCAGTGTTAGTGAGGGTGATGTATTGAGGGTGAGTGAGGGGAAGGGTGATTGAGGTATTGAGAGTTAGTGAGGGTGAGGGGTTGACGTTTAGTGATGGTGAGGTGTTGAGGGTGAGTGAGGGTGAGTGAGGGGGAGGGGTTGAGGATGAGGGGTTGAGGCTGATGTTTTGAGGGTGAGTGAGGCTGAGATGTTGATGGTGAGTGAAGGTGAGGTGTTGGGTGAGGCGTTGAGGGTGAGTGAGGTTGAGTGTTGTTGAGTGAGGATGAGTGAGAGTGAGGGTGAGTGAGGAGTTGAGGGTGAGGTGTTGAGGGTGAGTGAGTGAGGGTGAGGAGTTGAGGGTGAGTGAGGGTGAGTGAGTGTGTGGTGTTGAGGGTGAGTGAGGATGAGTGAGAGTGAGGGTGAGTGAGGAGTTGAGGGTGAGGCGTTGAGGGTGAGGCGTTGAGGGTGAGTGAGGGTGAGGGTGAGTGAGTGTCAGTGAGGGTGAGGTGTTGAGGGTGAGTGAGGATGAGTGAGAGTGATGGTGAGTCAGGGGTTGAGGGTGAGTGAGGTGTTGAGGGTGAGTGAGGAGTTGAGGGTGAGTGATTGTCAGGGAGAGTGAGGGTGAGGGTGGGTGAGGTGTTGAGGGTGAGTGAGGTGTTGAGGGTGAGTGAGGGTGAGTGAGGGTGGGTGTGGGTGGGGTGTTGAGGGAGTGAGTGTGAGTGTGTGAGGGGTGATGTTGAGGGGGTGAGGGTGAGGGGGGGAGTGTTAGGGGGTGTGAGGGTGTGAGGATGAGTGATGTTGTTTGCGTCTGAGAGTGTGTGAAGTGTCGTGAGTGTGAGAGTGTTGTGATGAGTTTTAGGGGAGCGTGTTTGTGTGAGGGTAAGGTGTTTGAGGATGAGGGGGTGTGTGTGTGTGAGGGTGATTGAGGGTGTGTGAGGTGTTGTTATTCAGAGTGTGTCTGAAGGTGTTTGACGGTGTGTGAGGGTGAGGGTGTGTGAGGGTGAATTTGAGTCATTGGGATTGAGTGGGGGTGTGAGGGTGATGGTGTGTGAGGGTGAGGGGGTGTGAGTGTGTGAGTGTGTGAGTGTGAGGGTGAGTAAGTGTGTGTGAGGTTGAAGGTGTGTGATGGTGTATGAGAGAGATGTTGTGTTAGCGTTATTGAGCGTGTGTGAAGGAGTGTGATAGTTTTGGTGTGTGAGGGTGATGTTATGAGTGTGTGTATTTGAATATTAATTAAGTAATGTGTTGTTTTTAACAAAAGGTGTCAGATGTTCCCTTTGTATTCGTTCTGTCTTATGTGTATATTTGTATGTAATGTAAGTGTGTATGTTTTGTACTAACTGTGTGTTCTGTTTTTAACGTGTTTGTGGAGTCCCTTTTTTTTTTTTTTTTTCAAAATGGCCGACGTTTTGCGTCACGTCGACGTCGGCTATGTTTAGCGGTCTAGTTTTTTTTTGAGTTGTGTGTGTTTTTTGTTTACGTTTTTTTTAGCCAATCGGAGCGCGACGTTTTTGACGTAGCGTTCCGATTTGCATACGTCAACGGTGGAATTCCCCAGAACTCGAGAATGTTGGTGCGCGGAAGGCGTGTTCTTGTTCCTGTGGTGTTGCTGCGTCGTTTGACAGGTAAGAATGTAATCCAAAGTTTGTTTTAATGTAATGTAATGTAGTATATATACTATGTTTAAGTTAAAGACTTGCGAAATGTTTTTATTTCGATCGTAATATTTGTAAATGTTTGTAATGTAACGTAAAGTATATTTTTTTATTGGCGATATGTAATGTATATGTTTTGTTAAACTGTAATGTAATGTATTTTTTGTTTTTTTTGGTAATTCGACGTACAAAAGATGTTTTTTGAAATTTGAAGTGCTAAATTTGTTGTAATATATTGATGTAAGTTGTGTCTGCATTATGTTTTCGTGTGATGCTGAAGTAGTCGGATAATATGTTATTGACGTACTTGATGTATGAAAGGAAAATTTGTGTCTTTGCTGACTTTAGTATTCGTAGCAATGTATGAATTACATGTACAGTGATGTAATGTATTTTTTGTTTGCTTTTTGTGAAAGAATAGTTCTATTTTCGTAAGATGTTTCTTATATTAGAACAAATTAAGTGTGAATAACTGCTATTGTGGTATGCGTATGGCTTTTTGTGTAACTGTCGACTATTGTCTTTAATCCGTCCCATTTTCCGGATGAATCGTTCTTGTTTATTGCCCTCAGAAAAAGTTGACTGTTTCCGAATAGTTGTATTTTTGTAAATTTTTTTTATATTAGATGCAATTCTGTGTGAAGAATTGCTATAGTTGTATGCGTACGGTTTTTAGTGTAACAGTTGACTATTGTCTTTAATCCGTCCCATTCTCCGGATGAATAGTACTTGTTTATTGCCCCACGAAAAAGTTGGCTGTTTCACTTTTGTCTTTGTACATCCTCGTCCTCGCTTCCTGCCACATATTTGTATTTGTTTCCTTTGTGTAATATTGTTGTAATATTGTACGAATTAGATTTACTTTTTGGGCCGAAGCCTGATTACCATCCTTGCATCCTTTTAGGTCAATTTTTTGAAGTATTTTTTGTGTCTAACGTATCTGATGCAGTACTCCGTCGACCCCCTTGTTTTCCGTTGTGAAATTTTTTTATGTGTATGAAAATGGCCTAACATTCCTAAAATTGCAGAGTGGGTGAATGATGCAGATTGGGTGAATGATGCAGATTGGGTGAATGATGCAGAGTGGGTGAATGAAGCAGATTGGATGAATGATGGAGAGTGGGTGAATGATGGAGAGTGGGTGAATGATGGAGAGTGGGTGAATGATGGAGAGTGGATGAATGATGGAGAGTTGGTGAATGATAAAGAGTGGGTGAATGATGCAGACTTTGTGAGTGATGGATAGTGGGTGAATGATGGATAGTGGGTGAATGATGGAGAGGCAGAGTGCTGTTGCGTTTTTGAGGGTCAGTGTGGGTAACTGAGGGTGAGTCGTTGAGGGTGAGTGAGTGTGATGTTGAGTGAAGGTGAGGGTGAGGTGTTGAAGGTGATTGAGGGTGAGGGTGAGGTGTTGAGGGTGAGTGAGGGTGAGTGATAGTGAGGGTGAGTGAGGGAGGGTCATTGAGGGTGAGGTGTTGAGGGTGAGTGGGGGATGTGTTGAGAGTGACTGAGGGTGAGGTGTTAAGGGTGAGTGAGTGTGAGGTGTTGAGGGTGAGTGAGGATGAGTGAGGGTGAGTGAGGTGTTAAGGATGAGGTGTTGAGGGTGAGTGAGGGTGATGTTGAGTGTAGATGAGGGTGATGTGTTGAGTGTGAGTGAGGGTGAGGGTAAGGTGTTGTGGGTGAGTGAGGGTAAGGTGTTGAGGGTGAGTGAAGGTAAGGTGTTGAGTGTGAGTGAGGGTGAGATGTTGATGGTGGGTGTGGGTGAGGAGTTGAGGGTGAGTGAGGATGAGGGGTGAATGAGTTGTTGAGGGTGAGGTGTTGAGGGTGAGTCATGTTGAGGGTGAGTTAGTGTTAAGGGATGATGGTGTGAGGGTGAAGGTGAATGATGGTGGGCGAGTGTGAGTGTGTGAGACTTATTGAGAATGTGTGTGGGTGTGTGAGGATGTGTTATTGTTTGTGAGGGCGGGTGTGTGTGAGGGTGGGGGTGTGTGAGTGTGGGAGCATGTGAGGGTGTGTTTTTGTGGTCATGAAGGTGAGTGTGGGTGAGGGTGAATGAGGGTGAGGTGTTGAGTGTGAGTGAGCGTGAGTGAAGTTGAGGGTGATAGTGAGTGTAGGTGAGTGTGAAGTGTTGAGGGTGAGTGAGGGTGAGGGTAAGGTGTTGTGGGTGAGTGAGGGTGAGGTGTTGAGGGTGAGTGAGCGTGAGGTGTTGAGGGTGATTGAGGTTGAGGGTGATTGCGTGTGAGATGTTGAGGGTGAGTGTGTCTGACTGAGGTTGAGGCCTTGAGGTTGAGTGAGGGTGAGTGATGGTGAGGGTGAGTGAGGGTGTGTAATTGTGGTTGAGGTGTTGAGGGTGAAGTTAGTGAGGGTGAGTTGTTGAGGGTGAGGGTCTGAGGGTGAATGAGGGTGAGGTGTTGAGGGTGAGTGAGGGTGAGGTAGTGAGGTCGCACTCTGATGTTTATTTTTTCTCTGACTTGGCTTTTGCTTGTGTTTTTTGGACCCGTATGTGACTTGTTTCGCCGCTATGCATTTTTTTTTGTTTGTTGATTGTTGTAGTTAAAATTATTATGTATGCACTGTTTCTGTTCTCTTTGTGTTTTTTTTTAATATATTTTCTACATTTCAGTGAATGAGCTGCTACGATCGACAGGTAATGACAATTTTATTTTCATATTCTTAAAGAGTGTATTTGTGAGTTCTTATACTTTTGTTTATGAATTTGCTTATTGTAAAGGTAATGTAATTATTGTTTTAGGTCTTGTTTTGCTCGCATTTACCTTCTGTCTGGCTCCTTTCATTAGAGTGTGTTTTGGATTTTATCAATGGCTGCTATTTCGGTTTATTTGTTGCCATGGATTGAGTTCCGTTTTGCCGTACTTGTTTTTCGGTCGCACTTGGCTTGTGTTTAGTAATTTTCTCTTCCACGGCATCCCTGAAGTCCATTCCTGCAGCACGCAGCAATCGCACATTATTAACATTCGGCACCCCCACAGTACCATTGAGCAACATCAGATCATCACTCTTGCCCACTAGAGCCGTATTTAGCACACCCCCAGTATCATTTAGATATAGTACTGCAGTACTGTACAGCAGCAAAGCATGCTTGTTTTGCTGTAATTGTGTGTGCAACGTAAAAAAAGTTGGCCTAAAGCGTGCACTTCCGGCTGGTGGTGTGTGTGACTGTTGAAAGCGTGGACTGATGCCTGTTTGTGTGCGTGTATGCATGGTGAAAGCATGCACTGATGACTGATGTGTGTGTACGCCTGGTGAAAGTGCCCATTGCTATCTATCGGTGTGTGTGCCTGTTAAAAGCGCACATGTTTTGATTGTATGACATTTGCCTGCTGAGTAATGCTGTAGTGGTAATGAGTGGTGCTGTGGTGGTAAATGTTTGTGTGTGGTTGTAGTGTGATAGTGTGTTCTTGTTGAATGATGCTGTTTTGGTGGTGTAGAGTGATGTTGGTGTGTTGCTGAGTGATGTTAGTGTGGTGCTTAGTAATGCTGTTGTTGTGATGTGTTGTTCTGTGCTAGTGATGAGTGGTGCTGTGTTGGTGTTTAATAATTACCAGCACAGCATAACTCAGCACCACAACAGTTGCACTTCTCCCAACAATGGCATCACTGATGTCCACGAATGCAACACGCAGCAATACCACTTTATCATCCAGCACCCCCACAGTACCATTGAGCAACAATACAGCATCACTCTGCACCACCACAGCCCTATTTAGCTCACGAACAGTCTCATTCATACATACTACAGCAGTACTGATGACAGTTGTGTATGTACGCCTGGTGAAAGAGTCCATTGATAGCTGTGTGTGTGTGTGCTTCTTAAAAGCGTCCATTTTTTTATTGTATGACGTTTGTCTGCTGAGTAATGCTGTAGTGGTGATGAGTGGTGCTGTTGTGGTAAGTGTTTGTGTGTAGTTGTAGTGTGATAGTGTGTTGTTGTTGAATGATGCTGTTGTGGTGGTGCAGAGTGATGTTGGTGTGTTGCTGAGTGATGTTAGTGTGGTGCTTAGTAATGCTGTTGTTGTGATGTGTTGTTCTGTGCTAGTGATGAGTGGTGCTGTGTTGGTGTTTAATAATTACCAGCACAGCATAACTCAGCACCACAACAGTTGCACTTCTCCCAACAACGCCATCACTGATGTCCACGAATGCAACACGCAGCAATACCACTTTATCTTTCTGCACCCCCACAGTACCATTGAGCAACAACACAGCATCACCCTGCACTACCACATCCGTATTTCGGACACCAACAGTCTCATTTATACATACTACTGCAGTACTGATGACTGTTATGTGTGTATGCCTGGTGAAAGTGCCCATTGATAGCTGTTGTTGTGTGTGTGACTGTTAAAAGCGTTCATGTTTTTATTGTATGACCTTTGTCTGCTGAGTCATGCTGTAGTGGTGATGAGTGGTGCTGTGGTGGTAAGTGTTTGTGTGTCGTTGTAGTGTGATAGTGTGTTGATGGTGAGTGAGGGTGAGGTGTTGAGGGTGAGTGGATGATGGTGTGAGGGTGACGGTGTGAGGGTGAGTGATTGTTGGCGAGGGTGAGGCTATGAGGCTTATTGAGAATGTGAGTGGGTGTGCGAGGATGTGTGAGAGTGTGTGAGTGTGGATGTGTGTGAGGGTGGGGGTGTGTGAGCGTGTGGGCATGTGAGTGTGTGGTAGAGGTCATGAGGTTGAGTGAGGGTGTGTGAGGGTGTGAGGGTGAGTGAGGATGTGTGATGTTGAGGGTGTGAAGGTGTGTGAAGGTGGGGGTGGGTGAGGGTGCCTGAGTGTGAATGAGGGTGAAGCCTTGAGGGTGAGTGAGGGTGAGGTGTTGAGGCTGAGGGTGAGGGGCTGAGGGTGAGTGAGGGTGAGGTGTTGAGTGTGATTGAGGTTGAGGCGTTGAGGGTGAGTGAGGGTGAGGTGTTGAGTGTGATTGAGGATGAGTGAGAGTGAGGGTGAGTGCGGGGTTGAGGGGGAGGTGTTGAGGGTGAGTGAAGTGGTGCTGTGGTCGTAAGTGTTTGTGTGTTGTTGTAGTGTGATAGTGTGTTGAGGGTGAGTGGGTATGAGGGTGAGTGAGGGTGAGGTGTTGAAGTTTAGGTGTTGAGGGTGAGTGAGGGTGAGTGAGGATGAGTGAGGGTGAGGTGTTGAGGGTGAGTGATGTTGAGGAGTTGAAGGTGAGTGAAGGTGAGGTGTTGAGGGTGATTGAGGATGAGTGAGAGTGAGGGTAAGTGATGTGTTGAGGGTGAGGTGTTGAGGGTGAGTGAGGGTGAGGTGTTGAGGGTGAGTGAGGGTGAGGTGTTGAGGCTGAGGGTGAGGGGCTGAGGGTGAGTGTGGGTGAGGCGTTGAGGGTGAGTGAGGGTGAGGTGTTGAGGGTGATTGAGGATGAGTGAGAGTGAGGGTGAGTGAGGGGTTAAGGGTGAGGTGTTGAGGGTGAGTGAAGTGTTGCTGTGGTGGTAAGTGTTTGTGTGTGGTTGTAGTGTGATAGTGTGTTGACGGTGAGTGAGTGTGAGGTGTTGAGGGTGAGGTGTTGAGGGTGAGTGAGGGTGAGTGAGGATGAGTGAGGGTGAGGTGTTGAGTGTGCAGTGTGGGTGTATGCCTATTGAAAGCGTGCATTGATAGCTGTTGGTGTGTGTTCTTGGTGAAAGCGTACATGTTCTGTTTGTGTGACGTTTGTCTGCTGAATAATGGTGTTGTTGTTATGAGTGGTGCTGTGTCGTTGTAGAGTGATAGTTTGTTGATGGTGAATGATGCTGTTGTGGTGGTGGAGAGTGATGCTGGTGTGTTGGTGAGTGATGTTAGTGTGGTGCTGATTAAAGCATTTGTGATGATGAGTGGTGCTGCGTTGTTGATGAGTGGTGCTGTGCTGGTGTTAACTTATTACCACCACAGCATAAATCAGGCCCACAACAGTAGCACTTCTGACAACAGCATCACTGAGCACCAGCAATGCAACACGCAGCAACAGCACATTATCACTCTGCCCCCCCACAGTACTATTGAGCAACCACACAGCATTACTCTTGTATAGTTATTGTCTTTTTAAAAATGTAACAGCAACAGCTATTGTTCTGTATGTAGTATTGGCACATTGAACATTGTTTGAAAAAAATTTACCCACCCAGAACGAAAATGACCATGCTACAGGATATGTTCAAAATATTATCTTTATTTTCAGTAAACACAAATCAATAATTATTTATTTTACTTTGTCAAAAAATTGTAATTGTGAGGATTTTTACTTAATCACTTAAATCTTCCTCCGACTTTTCTTTAACAATTTTAGTAATTTTGCCATTGCAAAATATAACCTCACATGTTTGAGGCAAATAATGAAGTAGTGCTTCACCAATGTCATCCACCTCTTCGTCCAACATAAACCATTGTATAAGTGTTTGATTTTGTACATCCATCGATTGATAAATATCTGTGTTGGTTATTTTTGTTGTTAAGGTGCTCCAATCTCCGTTTGTGCTTTCCACGCCATATATTTCAACGTCAATATTATCTTGTGGTGGTGTTGTTACCTGTTGTAGTAAATAAAAACATAGTTATTTTTTTTTCCCCAAAAATGTTACAGTGTGTCTCAGAGAGAGTGTTGTACAGAGGCAGTTGTACAGAGGCAGTTGTAGAGAGAGGCAGTTGTAGAGAGAGGCAGTTGTAGAGAGAGGCAGTTGGAGAGAGAGGCTGCTGTAGAGAGGCAGTTGTAGAGAGAGGCAGATGTAGAGAGAGGCTGCTGTAGAGAGAGGCTGCTGTAGAGAGAGGCTGCTGTAGAGAGAGGCTGCTGTACAGAGAGGCTGCTGTAGAGAGAGGCTGCTGTACAGAGAGGCTGCTGTACAGAGAGGCTGCTGTACAGGGAGTCTGCTGTACAGAGAGGATGCTGTAGAGAGAGGCAGTTGTAGAGAGAGGCAGTTGTAGAGAGAGGCAGTTGTAGAGAGAGGCAGTTGTAGAGCGAGGCAGTTGTAGAGCGAGGCAGTTGTAGAGAGAGCGTGTTGTAGAGAGAGCGTGTTGTAGAGAGAGCGTGTTGTAGAGAGAGCGTGTTGTAGAGAGAGGGTGTTGATGAGAGAGGGTGTTGTAGAGAGAGGGTGTTGTAGAGAGAGAGTGTTGATGAGAGAGGGTGTTGTAGAGAGAGCGTGTTGTAGAGAGAGGGTGTTGTAGAAAGAGGGTGTTGTAGAGAGAGGGTGTTGTAGAGAGAGGGTGTTGTAGAAAGAGAGTGTTGATGAGAGAGGGTGTTGATGAGAGAGGGTGTTGTAGAGAGAGCGTGTTGTAGAGAGAGGGTGTTGTAGAGAGAGGGTGTTGTAGAGAGAGGGTGTTGTAGAGAGAGGGTGTTGTATAGAGAGCGTGTTGTAGAGAGAGCGTGTTGTAGAGAGAGGGTGTTGATGAAAGAGCGTGTTGATGAGAGAGCGTGTTGTAGAGAGAGCGTGTTGTAGAGAGAGCGTGTTGTAGAGAGAGTGTGTTGTAGAGAGAGCGTGTTGTAGAGAGGATGTTGTAGAGGGAGAGTGTTGATGAGAGAGCGTGTTGTAGAGAGAGCGTGTTGTAGAGAGAGCGTGTTGTAGAGAGAGGGTGTTGTAGAGAGAGGGTGTTGTAGAGAGAGGGTGTTGTAGAGAGAGGGTGTTGTAGAGAGAGCGTGTTGTAGAGAGAGCGTGTTGTAGAGAGAGAGTGTTGATGAGAGAGGGTGTTGATGAGAGAGGGTGTTGTAGAGAGAGCGTGTTGTAGAGAGAGCGTGTTGTAGAGAGAGGGTGTTGTAGAGAGAGGGTGTTGTAGAGATAGGCTCTTTTTAGAGAGAGGCTGTTTTAGAGAGAGAGTGGAGAGAGTGTTGTAGAGAGAGCGTGAGTGTGTGTCTGTGTGTTGAAGTGATAGAGTAAGGGGTGCGTGAGAGAGCGTGTGTTCCTTACTTTTAATTTGCTGTGCCTTGTCGTGTTCAATATTTTCTGTCCATTAAATTCATGTACTGTGACATGAGTTAACATGACATATTCTCCAATGTTTATTGAGAAATCAGTAGCCTCTCTCCATAATGTGACTTTTATGTCATTAGTGGCATCTTTTAATGTAATTGATTTTATTGCCGTATTTTGTCCATTAATGAGTACAAGTTTACTTTCCTCTTCCTAAAAAGAAATAATAGTGTTAAAAATGTAAAAGCACAGAAGTAATACGTAATAATTTTCCAAGCATTGAAGACATAATTATTAAGGGCTATTGCTCTTTTCCAATGTACGGTGTTGTTCCCAAGTATGTTAAAAAATCTTGAACTCTGATGTCTCAGTTTGGCGCTCTTCTTAAAACACCTATCAACTTTACTTTTAGAAATGCAGTGTATCTTTAGCTCACCTATTTACACATTGTTAATTGTTCTTATTTGGCTGCTGTACAGATCATTTATGATGGATAGAACCCCTCAGAAACATACCACCATATATAATGTGTTACAGAGACCACACACAGAACTGCAGCCACTCTAAATGAAAGAACATGTAAGCATCAAATAGTACACATACACACAAAGACACACACACTGATAAAGGGAAAATAAATATTGTCAATGGCATAGACAACACGACACACACAAACGGACAACTCAAGCAGCGAGACAAACAGTATAAATCACCACAACTTACTTCTGAAATGGTCCCACACACTGTCATAAGACTTCTCAAAGATGCCCGCTTTATTTCTTTTATTGGCGAAGCAGATGGTGCAGGAGGCTGCAAAATGTTTTCCGCTTCTTGAATTAGTGCTTGAGTTATAGTCATTGCTGGAAATTTTGTTACTTTTGTTTGCTTAGTAATCAGAATTGTGTTGTTTTTAATTATAAAATTGCGTATAAGTAGTCCACAAGTTTTTTGTGTCTGCTGATATAAACTTTCCTGGTAGCACGTAGCTTTGATTGTTCCAGTTTTGTCTGCCAGAGCCAAATGAAAAAGTACTTTATTTTCTTGTTTTGCGTTTTTGTAATTAGTTTTGCTTGAGCACTTGATCACATTAACTCTTATGGGTTTTTCATATGGCTTGTTGTCATTTGTGGTAATGTTAGCGATTTCTTCAATAGTCAACATCTGAAATAGAAATATAGGTTACAACAAATGTTAAATACAAATCCATAGTGCTTTATGATCACTGTTATAGCATTCTAATATACCATAACTTTGAAGTATGTAATTGGTATATATATGATCTAAGATAGATTGGTAGTCTGTTGTGTACATTGCAACTTACTCTCAAAGAACCCAATGAGTTTGTTAGTTTGTGAATTGCTTTGAGAGACATCCACATTGAAATCTCCCATAATGATGAATTTGTGTGCTGGATAAAAATTAGTGATACTGGTAATAATTTCTAAAAGATCTGTAATAAGTTTCTGTGGTGGTTTGTAGACTATAATAATAAGGTAATCTGTGTACTGAATCTGTAATGTAAAATGTAAAATGTCTATCCCTTGGTGTGTTTCATAAATAGGTAATATCCAAAGCTCTTTCTTGTAGTAGAGTATCATCCCATGGTTAGTGTTGTATGTATGAAATGTATCAAATATCATGTGATCATATTGTTCTACATTAAAATCATTTGCAGTTGAGTTCCTTGTTGTGTTGATCTCAGTTAAGCAAATAATGTCTGCTTGCATTATGTTACTATCAGCTATCATTGATGTGAAATGCTTCTGAAGTGATCGTATATTGTGTGTTATAATATTGAAATGTGTTTTGTATGTATCTAATTGTGGTATTGTCATTTCAAGTTGCATTTCGGTCCTTAATCTTTCCATTTCCTCATTAACTTTTGGGTGTATTAGAATTTTAGTATCATCAAAATTCTTCACGTATATGTTCTGTATACATTTAGCTCTGCTTATAGCAACATAATGTAAATGATGAATTTTGCTGTTATTAAAGTGTATATAAAGTGGCTCAATAGTGTCCCCTTGTGTGCGATGTATAGTACGTGCTGATGCTTGTCGTAAAGGAAATTGTTTGCGTATAACAGTAATAAATTTCTTAGTGTATTGAAAATGTCTAGCTATAGCATGTATTGGTGTCCATGACTTTTCTATTTGTGAATGATATAAATGCTTATATTCTTGCCTTGCTTTTTGCCCAACACTAATATTGTCAAATGATACCCAGACTAGAAATGGAGTATTGTTAATAATGTCAACAAATTGGACTATACCAGTTGCGCCATTTGTTAAACCATCATTTACATCCACATTGCAAGTTAAATCATAACAGAGCTGTAAAGCAATGTGTAATGTATGTGCAAGTCCCATAGTTTTTGTTGGATCCTTAGGCAATTGCTTTAGTATAGTTTTTTTGACATTTTCTGAAACATCTGAACTCACAGTATCGTTAGCTACTGTTATATACACTGGATAATCCTTGCTATGTTTATCCAAAACAATTCTGTTAATTTCATTAACTTCAACATTTGTAGACATAATGTATGGGATTGTTTCTAAGAGACTCTCATCAGGTGGCATTTCTCTTTGCTTAATTATTAGAATATCTTCTTTAGTATGCTTCCCTTCTCTTAATCTGTTTAGTAGTTCTGCAAATTGTAGATCTTCTTTTTGACGCATAATCTTCGTTAATTCAAAGAGTTTAAAATGTTCTTTCCATAAATTAATACTTAAAGGGCCATACAAATTATTAGAATCCTGAAAAATGTATCTGTCACAAACAGGTTTCAATTGGTAGAAGTCACCAATAGCTATAATAGAAACTCCTCCAAATGGTTCATTTGACGACTTTATTTCTTGTAGTCTGTTATGAATAAAATTAAACATTTTTTGACCCACCATCGAAATTTCATCTATAATCAGAACTTTAACATGCATCATTTGCATTTGAAGTGAAGTTCTATTTTCATGACTTAGTGGTTTATAATCAAAACTTTGTGAGACAGGAATTTTGAAAGTACTATGCAATGTTTGCCCTTGAATATTATGTGCTGCTTTGCCTGTTGGAGCAGTAAGTAAGACATGTATATTATCTGGATTTTCCCCTGCCTTTGTATTATAGTAGCGTAGTAATGTTTGATGTAGTGCAGTTATTAGAAAGCTTTTACCAACACCAGCCCCTCCAGTGCAGAAAGTATAGCATGGAGTACTTTTCGTTTTTAACAAATTCAAGTGATGGTAAGCAAAATTGAGTTGTTGAGCAGTTAAGTTGTGCATTATCTGTTTGTATTTATCATCAGGTAGAATGGAGTTAGTTAAGCTTGTTTCTTCAGTTATTGTTCTAATTCCTAAATCTAATGACAAATCATATAGATGTTGATTTTCTTTATTATTCCCTTCATCACCTACATTTTCTGTTGGTATTAATTGTGGTGATAGAGGAGGGGATATAATATTTTCATTCGACTCTTCATTCGTAATATTTCTAACTTCACCGTGATTATGGTTATATATTTTGACTTGTGAATCAACTACCTTTTTTACTAGTAGATACCTTTCAAAGTAAGTATCCTTGTTAGCTATAATTTTATGTTCTTCTCTCCATGGATAGTGCAACATTAATAGTTCTCTATAATATTCTTCTGGCTCTTTGTCTTTGTTAAATCTGCAAAAGCGTATAATTTTTCGCCGTTTGCGCTTACTTAAAGCATACTTGCTATTTATATTCTGCATACCTACATCCTCCTCAGTACATTCTATTTCAATTTCTTCCTCATCTGAGCTGTAAAAGTTTCTTTCAGCAAGTAAATCTTCGGAGTCATTTATTACTCTGGTATATTTTTTTTTGCTGGAGTAATTAAAATTTGAGGCATAATCAGCTAAAGTACACATTTCTAATGTTTTGGGTCTCTTGCAGTACTTAGCAATAATATTTTCACATTGAATGTCAGTCGAATTTTCTGGCAATGAATTAATAGTTTCCATATCGCGCATTAAATAAGTTCTTTTTTCTGGTGGGCTAGTATTAATAAATACAAATGCCCGTGAACTTTTCCGTAATGGTATCTGAAGAATGAGATATGCTGCTTCTTGAGCACTAATTTCTGTGCAATTGAGGAATTTGTTCCCTATGTGTTTAAGTTGTTCTTTGACATTACTATTGTTTTTCACTTCTTTAGCAGCTTGTGCAATAAGTTTGCTAATTCCTCTTTGCGATTTGCTAATATATGAAATAATATAGACTGCACAAGCATAAGCATCTAGTACAAACTGCAAGTCTATGTTTGCTCGCCAAGCTTTTAAAATCGTACTATTGTAGTTATTAATGAAGCATTCATCTGGTGTTCTTTTTAAAAAAATTGTTGGCTTTTCTAAACTAGTTTGTATCTAAGTGATATATTCTTTATTATCCATCTTAATAACACCTAAGAAATCATCAAAAGAAAGTGTGCTAAAAGTAGCATTATTCATAGCTTCATGGATACGTTTTAGATTATCTTTCCATTGCCTATCTGTGCCTTCAAGTGTCAATGGCTCTAATATGAGAGTTTTTGACATAGGATATTTTGGGTATTGATATTTACATGTTCTTTTTTCTTTGCGGCGGCAATTTTTAGTGTGCCCATGCCTTTGTAAATTTATTAAAGACTGTAAAACAGTGTCATGTGACTTATTACATTGAATATATTGCTCAATAAAATCATTGACATCTTCTAATGGCGACACACCATAGAGGGTTGCATTTTTTACCCATAGTAATGCATGTATATGTGGAGAACCTCTCTGTTGGAATTCTACTCTGTAAAAGTAGTCAACTATTTCCCCAATTGGATTTGTCCCGTTCATCAAAACACAATTAAACAATTTCCTCACTTGATAGTCAAACTGTCTAGCACATGTAATAGGATCTTCTTGTATTAATCGACATTTAGTTTCCCAAGACATGTTATTGAATTCCTCTTCTGTGCATTCATTTAAGTTTTTAACTCTCAATAATATATTTATTAAATGGTGCCATTTTGTTTCAGCAGCAGATAAAGTCAAGAAAAAAGTTGGTATTCCAAGTTGTCTTATCATAGCAAAAAGATCTCTTTTACAACTTTCCCAATAAGGAGGTGAACTGCGTATAGTTTTCAAAACTTTATAACCTTCATTAAACTGGAACAAATTTTCAATATTATATTTTATATCTTTAGCAGTAATATTCTTACCATCTGTATATTTTTTCCGTATCGAAATATTAATTTTCCCTTGAATTTGCTTAATATGTAATTTTTTAAGTTTAAAGAAAACATTAGTCATACTTTTAGCTACTCTTCTATCATGACTTCTTAATTCCCATTGGCAAATAGTACTATAATGTACCGGTATATGTCTTTCCTTATTGTTTGGCCTTCGTTCTCCACAATAAATTGTAGGGAAAGCCAAAAATTCTGAATCTTTATCCTCATATAAACCTCTTGGTGTATTATATTCAGCTGGAGCTAAACTTAAAACATTTACCCTATTTGAGGTAATTGTTTCATTTGTTAACATAGTATCTAAATTTCCAGCTTCCATGTTCTCAGATGTATCTGAAGAATAGCTTGTGTCGGAATTATCATTTACATTGTTGATTTCTGGAGGTATATACTGCCATTCGGGGTTAATTGTCACACCATATTCATTAAACATGACACTATTGGTTGCTAGCCATGTAGCTGCCTTTTTAACTGTGTTTGGGCGAATATTTTCATAATGCGTGTGCGATCTATACATTAGTTTCCTTTTTAATTTTACTGGGATGGTCATGGCATCATTCATTTGCCTTGGTAAAATTGTAACTGTTGTCATTACATCTGCAGGTACATTAACAACAGCACCTGATAATGATTTTTGAAATCCGCGTGGTAAACTACGAATTTGTAAAAAAGGTATCCTAGGAGAAACTAATCTTTCTTCTAAATCGTATAATTCTAATTCAATTGGTACATTTGGAAATGACATGCCATTTAGGACTGAACATGGTGGTATTTTATCTTTTCTGATGTAAGCATAGCAAGTCATACAAATTAAATTTGTTTTCTTGCTACTAATGTTACACCTTTTAAACATTTCTGTTTCACAAACAGTGCGAGTATTTTTAATTGTTTGTTTATGCCACAACTGGTTGCAAATAGTACAAACATACTCTGGTCCATGCAATATTTCACGATGGAATTTATTAATAATTAAATGGATTTGTTTATTACCTTTGCGTTTTTCTCCCACCGTTAACATTACATTTGTTGGGTTTTTTTCAACACCTTTATTTCCAAGATTGTCAATGGGTCCTTGTGCATCACTTTTATTTTTCCTTTTTTTCAGACTATGTTCTGAAAGGCTAAAGTAATCAAAGTTGATTTGACAGTGTTTATTTGTCTCCAGAATAGAAGTACTTGTTTGTAGCAAATGAGTTTCCTTACTAGTATTGCTATTATTCACCTTACTTTGAGTTGCTAAAGCGTCCATAGAAAGTAAACTCGCTTTATTTGCTTTTCTTTTTCGTCCCAGAGGTAAACTTACAGTTGGTCTGTTTGGTTGAAGTACTTTATTCCCAACATTGTCAATGGTTCCTAGTGCAACAGTAGTATTTTCACTATTTTTTGCACTATGTTCAGAAAGTGTCAAGTTTGCTTTTTTTATTAGAGACTGTTTGTTTGTCCCCATAATAGAAATACTTGTTCCTGCCAAATGATTTTTCTTACTCGTATTTCTAATACTGCAATTACTTACAGTACCTAAAGGCTCCGAAGAAAGCAAACTCCCTTCAAAAATCGAATTGTCAATCACTTGAGTAGTATGTCCAAAGATTTTAGTAACTGGAGTTAAATGACTATTTTTCTTGTGCACTCGAAGTGCTCTTTGGAATGTTTGCTTCAAAATTTCTTTTACATCTATTGGTGTTAATTCAAATGGTATGCAATCCTGCGAAGAATTTCTAAATTTTTTGGCTAGATTAATTACATATTCCATAAGTGCTTCAAAAGTTGGAAATTCTAGAGTTACACAGGTTCCATTTGAATGAGGCATGCCTTCATTGTCCCTGCTATGTGAATCAAATACATAGTATGTTTGCCTATTTTTAAAAATAGAAATGACATTTACACTCATACAAAGTAGTACCCCACAGTACTTAGAAATCCCTAAATGCAATGCACTGTTAATATCTGGATAGTTTTCATCAAAACGTTTAAGGACATTACCATAGAAAGGGTTGCGTAGAGTAAGTGAATAAAACCTATTATTGTGCTCTATATATTTTGGCAAATCATCAGGATGCATAAGTGTTTCATTGTTAAAAGAATGCATTTGTAGATACAAAGCATCTCCAAGGTCCATGATATAATGTAGATCGTTGGAGTTCCATGTATTAACTGGTTTGCATACATTGTGAAAAATAGCAAAAGTACTATTTGGTAAGCATTGCTTTCCTTTAGATGTACTATTAAATCTTGTATTGCCTTGATGGTAACTGGCTTTTAAACATCTATGCATGGTTTTTTTTACTCCCTTTACTTTATTCCTCTAAAGTCTATTCACAGAAGTAAGTCAAATTACTTATGTAATAACTATTTATAGTTGTTTCCAACCAAGAATATTATTTACCTTGATTTGTGGGTGATTGTACCTCAATGGATGAATCTGAAATAAGAGTAATATGAATTGTCAGAATATTATTTACATGAAATGACACGTCAAATCCTAAACAAAAACAGGAAATGCAATAGTAGTTTGTAAAGTTTGTATACTTTTGTGTGAGAGTGTGACAGAGGGCATGATAATAGATTGTGTGTGTGTGTGTGTGCCTTCTTTTAGTTTTATGAGCAACTTTGTAGTGTGAAAGTGTGTGATGTGTAGAGTGTATGCTTGTTGCCCTGCATACTGAGTACAGTTTGTGAAGTAGAGAAAAAATGAATGTAGTGAGATAAACATTTCTATGTTTTGTATGAAATGAGTGTTGATAGAAAATACTGAGAAGTAGGGTGAAAAATAATTGAAGCATGAAAGTTAGTGAGCCAGTTAAAGTAATTGGTATTTTTTTTGGTAATGTATTATTATGAACACATCATTCTGACAAAGGAAAGTTGTGAGGTAGTATAGTAAGCGGCAAAGTGTGTGCGCTTTGGCATGCGCGAGAAATGATTAATGTGAAAGTGAAATTGATAACTCAGTTTCCCTATAAAATAGTCACTATGAGCATCCTCCACCCCCCAAAAGTAAAGAGTGACAGTATTTTACGTTGTTAGTCCGAATACCTGAGTCTCATAATGCCAGGTAAAAGTGGGAGTCAACTGTTGTAAGAAAGTAGATGAAAGCATCTGCTATTCTAAATAACAATTAGCATGAGGCTTGTTATAGTTGTAAAATAGCACGAAAAAAACAGTAATGTTAATGTAATAAACGTTCCTGATAAGTAGCAAAGTGTTGTAAGCTTTGTGTGCCAAAGGATGGAGCAGTGGAGTAGCAAGGAAATGTTGTGCAGGGAGGGGACAATATGTATAATTAGTGTGAGCTACATATGCAGAGGTAGGAGCTGACTTTGATAGAGATTCTGTGCATTTATGGGACCTGTGCTGTGTTTGAGTAACATATGGTTCGAATTAGTGTCCCCTGTTTGTTACCATAAGGAGGGCTCATCAGAGTTGGAAGGGTACAAGCATTGGCACTTTAGTATTGAATTAGCAGGTCAAATAGTTCAAGAGATGTGGCAAATGGGTGTGAGATGCCCATACCCGAACAAAATGCGTGAGCAGCAGAGTTGGCTCACGAGTGTGCATGCATTTGACTGTGTGTTGATATGTAGTGTAAATTTGTAGTGATGTGTGGCCAATTTGTGTATGTATTGTTTTTGTTAGTAATTGTTATGCAACTGTGCTTTATAGATGTGGCAAAGTAGTTCGATGTGTGTGTGCCTTAGGAGGACCCAGCGGAATAGGCTCCAGATGTAGTTAAAAAAATTTTTGGAAGGAAGGGTGTGCTGTATAATAATAGGTATAGCTGTAGGAATTATAGTCTAAAAAGCCGTGTGTTCAAACGAATTTTTTTAGCTCTAAAAATTCTTAATGTAAATGTTGTGAATTGGTGCAAACTGTATTTTTAATTTAAAAAATGGATGGAATAGCGTAGTATGAAAAATGGGCTGGGCATGTAATGTACAAATGTGCTTTAAATCCCAGTTTCCCATGTTTGTTGTGTAAATTAGCACGACCCAACGTTAGAATGTCCAAATACCAATTGACATGCATGTAATAGATTGCCTAAAAAAAGGTGTATTTTCCCAAGAGAGTCTGTGGGCTGCTTGTGCGTGTTGACGTGCGTAACTAAAAGTCGAAGGTGTGTTTGAAGAACGTGGCGATGAATGAGAGCAAAGCTATGGTGTGCATGTTTCCGTGTAAGAGAGACTGTGAGTGTGGGGGTGTGTTTGGGATAGAGAATTTGTGTGTTGCTTGTGTTTTAGTGTTTATTTACGCTAGTGAAACACATAAAAATTCTGATAAGTGAATGAGACAGAAGGTAAGGCAGGGTGAATGTGTATGCTTGCAAGATGCACGTCTAAATGTTGTGAACGTGTGCGTGTTTGCGTGCGTGTATGGAAAAGAGAGAGTCTGTAAGCTGTTTGTGCATGTTACCGGGCATGCGTGTAATAAGATAAGGAAGAGGCACTCACGTGTGCGTGTTGGCGTGCGTGTTATTTTTTGTGGGTGGGGGGGGATGTTTGCAGAGAGAATTTGTGTGTTTGTTGTGTTTTTGGGCGTATTTACGCAAGTGAAACGCAGAAACATGTGGATGAGTGAATGAGACAAAAGGTAAGGCAGGGTGGTTGGGTATGCTTGCAAGATGGACGTGTAAAAGTCGTGAAAGTGTGCGTGTTTCCGTGGATGAATGGAAAAGAGCTAGAGTCTGAGGGCTGTGTGTTACTGTCGTGCGTGTGGACGTGCCTGATTGGGATAGGATAAGCAAGAGCCACGACCAGAAAGATAATTTTGGTGGACTGTTTGTGCATGTTGCCTTGCGTGCTGAATGGAACAGAGAGATGATTATGTGTGCCTTGCGTGCTGAATGTAACAGAGAGATGATTATGTGTAATAGTTCCAGCAATTGAAAGACAGGGTTGTATGTTTAAAAGTGGGAAAAAATTTTACGTCAGAATATGAAAGGCAGAAAAGTGGAGATGAATGAATGAGACACAAGGCAGGGGGGGGTTGCTTGGAATAAGAACGTGTAAATGTGTTCAAAGTGTGCGTGTTCCTGTGCCTGAATGCAAAAGAGAAAGACTGTGGTCTGTTTGTGCATGTTGGCGGTCGTTATTGGGATAGGATAAGAAAGAGCCACGAACAGAGATGTTTTTTCGTGTATGTGTCCCAGCTCGTGAAAAAGTAGAAATTTCTTTGATTGTATGCATTCCTGATGGCGGTGTGACTGCACCTTCTGCACGAACGGAAATCGTGCCTCTGAAAGAGTGTGTGCAAGGGAGAGGGGAGAGGCATGGTGAGCTGTGCTTGGTGTTTACTGAGAAGGACCCTGTAGGGCGTTGTAGGTGACAGGGCAAGTCACCACAATAAATATATAGAAAAGAAATGAGCGTCCGCCATTATTTCCTGTTAAAAGGAAGACAAACGTGTCTAAAACGTGCTGGAGGGAGAGGTGGGGGTAGGAAGCGACAGTAGCAGGGGGAGTTTGCTTAAAAAGAGAAAGTCTGTGGTCTGTTTGTGCGTGTTGGCGGTCGTGATTGGGATAGGATAAGAAAGAGACACGAACAGAGATGTTTTTTTCGTGTATGTGTCCCAGCTATTGAAAAACTGGAAATCTATTTGATTGTATGCATTCATGATGCGGGTGTGAGTGCACCTGCTGCACGAACGGAAATCGTGCCTCTGAAAGAGTGTGTGCAAGGGAGAGGGGAGAGGCATGGTGAGCTGTTCTTGGTGTTTACTGAGAGTGTTTGTTCTTTGACTGCGTATTTGCGCGAGTAAACGCCTGAAAGGTGCAAATGAATGAATGAATGAGACAGAAGTGAAGACGGGGCGATAAGGTAAGGCAGGGTGGGTATGCTTGCAAGATGTACGTCTAAATGTAGTGAAGGTGTGCGTTTTTCCGTGGATGAATGGAAATGAGATGTAGTCTAAGGGCTGTTAGTGCATGTCGTGCGTGTGCACGTGATTGATTGCCATAGGATAAGCAAGAGACACGAACATGGTGCAAATGATGTCAAAATGGCATTTAATATGAACGATTAATTGTAATGAAGTCCGCAAACGTTTTGCTGTGGCCCCCTCCCCACCTTACAGAGGTGAAGATAAAAATGAAAATCAAAGTTGTGGTGCATGGATGTGAACGATTCTAGAGTGTTTGTTCTTTTACTGCGTATTTGCGGGAGTAAAAGCCTTAAAGGTGCAAATGAATGAATGAGACAGAAGTGAAGACAGGGGGCGATAAGGTAAGGTAGGGTGGGTATGCTTGCAAGATGCACGTGTAAATGTTGTCAACGTGTAGGTTTTTCCGTGGATGACTGGAAAAGAGATGTAGTCTAAGGGCTGTTATTGCCTGTCGTGCGTGTGGACGTGATTGATTGGCATAGGATAATCAAGAGACACGAACCTGGTCCAAATGAATTGAAAATGGCAGTTAATATGAACCATGAATTTAACTGCTAAACACATTTTTAAGATATTGCAAAGTGGTGTGAGATACGTGTCCTAAATGAGTGAGCAGCGGAGTAGTCCAAAAAGTGTGTGCAATCGTGTGACGCTTATGTGGTATGTCATGTTGATCATAGAGACAGCTAGAGGGAGTGTATAGTGGCCTTTAAAAATACCCTTATTTCACTAAGCGTTTCTGTAAGACAGATAATTCTATGACAACAGTAACATGCAGATGTACTCACCTAAATTATTGTTTGTTGAAGATCACAAGTGGTACAGAATGATTAGCAAACAGTCTGTGTTGTATCTGTAAAAGAAAAAGTATAATTTAGTCACATGTATTACGTCCGTCTTTAATGCTCATTAGAGTACGATTGATAGTTTTTGGGTGAGGTCAATGAAACAAATGTGTTGGTTAATATTATTGTGGATCTGGCAATGTAGTTATAGGAACCATAAGAAGGAGGGTAAGATCGAATAAGAAAGTATTCATGAGCTGAAGTGAGCAAAGTAAAGGCGAAAATGAATGGTAAGAGTGTGCTGTTAAAGGGACCGAAAAGAGTGAACGCTGAAAAAATATCTGTTTAGAAAGTGGAGAGATACAGGGGAGAATGTGTAGAGGTAGAAAGCTTGAAGATGAGAGGAGAAAGAGATAAGGAAATGTAGAGACGACCAAGTAATTTAAACTTGTAAGGAAAAGTCAAGTGTAGTACGAAAAAAAGTACAAATGCACTTACATTCCAAAGTAGTCGCGTAGTGTCTTTGAATCTGTAGTCTTCGTTGCAAATACAGCGTCGTTCCGTGGGTCACTGTTGTGTTTCTGGAGACGAAAAAGGCTATGGCTCACAATGAGCCTTTCGTGATCTTAAATAGGCCGAAGTGGAGAAGTTTCCTGGTAAGGTGTTTGGAAGTGGACAAAGGATGAAAGGTACATCCCCTTCCCTTGGCCCCGGGAGATGTCTCCAGAGATAATGTGTGTAACTCCCAAGTGTGAAAATGTGAATGTGTATGTAGATGTAGGTTCGATTGTGGCGCCACTAGCGACTTTCGTGTCTCCTTGAGGCACCACTTGTTAATGTACGTGTCTTCCCGCACGCAGCAAGGAAGAAGCATTCAGAAAAAAAGTAACGTAAATCCGAGGAAAGCTTATATTTATCCATGTTTTTTTAAAACTAAACAAAGTATAAAGCAATGAAGGGTGTAAAAGGTACGTGGGTATAAAGATAATGTAAAAATATCGCGGCGTTGGAGTCCTAAATGTGACGTTAAGAATTCGTGCTCATTATTTCACAATAAATGGTAGTGAAGTAAAAGAGCACTTGGCACACTAAGATGTCAAACATATTGTAACTGTGTAATCTATCCATCAGTTGTGTGTGATAGAAAAGGATGTATAGTGTTTGTGTGTATGCATGTGCTAAGCATATACTGAGGGCTAGTGTTCTATGTAGATTGTTAAGAACTGCACAAAAAGTTGCCGACTGAGGCCTGTGTGCACTGACAGTGAGGGCTGTTTGGACTGAATGATGGTTGTGTGCACTGTGAGTTATGTCTGTGTGCAGATAGTGTCTGCAGTAGGAACGGATATCGTACTGTATGCAGTGTGTTTGAAGGATGTGTGCATTGTTAGTGAGGCCTGTGTGCAGTGTGAGTGACGCCTGTGTGCAGGTGGATTTAGAGTTGATAAAAGTCTCAGAATGAGTTCTGTGTGCACTGACAGTGAGGTCTGTGTGGACTGATTGATGGTTGTGTGCACTGTACGTTATGTCTGTGTGCAGATATTGATTGCAGTACGCACTGATAGCGTACTGTATGCAGTGTGTTTGAAGGATGTGTGCATTGTTAGTGAGGCCTGTCTGTAGTGTGAATGACGCTTGTGTGCAAGTTTTTTACTGTTGCGTGCACTGAGTGAGTGCTGGGTGCACTGTAAGTTCTGTCTGTGTGCAGTAAGTATGTGCAGTACGCACTGATAGCGTACTGTATGCAGTGTGTTTGAAGTCTGTGTAAAGTGTTATTGAGGGCTGTGTGCACTTTGAGTGAGGCCTGTGTGCAGTGTGAGTAAGTGCTGTGAGCAGTGACTGAGAGGTGCTTGCACTGAGTAACGCACTTGCTTACATTTTTCTTTTGATGGAAATGCGTTAGTGATATGTTTAGAATTAGTGTGCCCTGTGTGTTTGCGAAAGGAGTGAGCAGCGGAGTCTGAAAGGTAGTGTGTGCAGGCATGGCCTTATTATATGTAGAAAGCATTGGACTTTCGTTTCGTATTTGCAGGTGAAATTCTTCAAGAGATGTGGCAAAGTGGTATGAGCTCCCTGTGCCTAATGAGTGAGTAGCCGAATAGGATGAAGATTGTGTACATGCATGTCACTAATGTGTGTTGATAAGTAGTGTACATTTAGTGTGATGTGTGGGCAAGTTGTTTTTTGTTTGTCAGACATTGTCAATTCCGATGACACAGACTTTTATATATGTGTCGCAGTGTTGTGATCTGTGCGTGCATTAGGAGGGAGCAGCAGAATTGGCTCAATATACTGTGTGGATCAAAGGTAGTGACGAAGGGTGTGCTATTTAAGAGCACGTACAGCTGTAGTTAGTATATAGTATTGAAGATGCATGTTCTAAATAATGTGTTTTTCGTCAAATGCGTCACTTATTAAAGTGTTGTGAGTTCTATGTAAAAAGAAAGGATGGAAGAGCGTAGTAGGAAGGATGGGCTATGGAGTCATGGGACAAATGTGTTAAAACTGGCGTGTAATATTGTCTGAAAATTTGCACTCCAAATAATTTTCAAGATGTGGCGAAGTGGTGTGATCTGCCTGTGCAAAGTGAGTGAGCAGCAGGGTTGTTTTTCGAGGGTGTGCATTTATGTGACGAATGTGTGTTGTGAATGAGACTGAGGTTAAGACAAGGTGGGATAAGGTAAGTAAGGGTGGATATGCTTGCAAGATGCACGTGTAAATGTTGTGAACGTGTGCGTGTTTCCGTGGATGAATGGGAAAAGACAGAGTCTGAGGGCTGTGTGTTAGTTACTGTGGTGCGTGTGGACGGCCCTGATCCGCACACGTAAAATATTGTGTCACGATGGTCGATTTGTTGTGGGTGAATGCCCTAAGCAGGCCCTTAGGGATGTTGCTATGCATGTTTTGTGTGTAACTTTGCCCTATGAAACGTAAGTATAAAAACAATAAGACCATTGTACGTGCATGTCATCGAATGTGTAAAAGAACGTGCCGCTTGACACATTGTTTCTAAAGTTGCTTCCCTTGCTTTATGGTTTGTCTGAAAAAAAAGGCGCCTTTCGGTCTCTTTAGTTAACATTTGCATTTCCCCGCGGATGGCCGACAACAGATTACAATCTTTACGACTCTGCTGAAAGCAATTCAGTCTCCTGGGGTGGTTAGGCCACAGACGTTTGACTCTGGCCCCCTCCCCACCTTACAGAGGTGAAAAGAAAGAAGAAAAAAAAAGTTGTCGTGCATGAAAGAGAAAGAGTCTAGCCTGTTTGTTTTAGTGCGTATTTGCGCGAGTAAAAGGACGAAAGGTGCAGATGAATGAATAATGATGAAGTTAAGACAGGGATGGATAAGCTAAGGCAGGGTGGGTATGCTTGCAAGATGCACGTGTAAATGTTGTGAACGTGTGCATGTTTCCGTGGATGAAAGGAAAAGAAATAGAGTGTGATGGCTGTGTGTTACTGCCGTGCGTGTGGACGGGCCTGATTGGGATAGAATAAGCAAGAGCCACGACCAGAAAGCTGATTTTGGTGGACTGTTTGTGCATGTTGCCTTGCGTGCTGAATGCAACAGAGAGATGTTTTGATGTTATTGTTTCATCAATAGAAAGACACGGTGTTATGCTTAAAATGAAAAAAAAGTGCACGTCTGAATAAGAAAGTCAGAAATGTGTAGATGAATGAATGAATGAGACAGAAGGAAGGGGGTGTTTGTTTGCAAGAAGCACGTGTAAATGTGGTCAAGGTGTACGTGTTTCTGTGCGTGAATGCAAAAGAGAAAGTCTGTTTTTTTGTTTGTGCATGTTGTCGTTCGTGATTGGGATAGGATAACAAAGAGACACGAACAGAGATGTATTATTCGTGTATGTGTCCCAGCCATTTAAATATTGTAAAATAATTTGATAGTATGGATTGCTGAGTCCGGTGTCACTGCACCTGCTGCACGAACGGAAAGCGTGTCTCTGAAAGAGTGTGTGCAAGGGAGAGGGGAGAGGCATGGTGAGTTGTGCTCGGTGTTTACTCAGAAGGAACATGTAGGGCGTTGTAGGTGACAGGCCAAGTCAGCATAAGATATATATTCCAAAGAAATGCGCGTCCAACATTATTTACTGTGAAAATAAAGACAAAGATGTGTCATAAATGTGCTAGAGGTAGAGGTATTGTTCGGAAGAGACAGTAGCAGGGGGATTTTGTTTACAAGATGCACGTGTAAATGTCGATGCTACAGACGTTTCTATATGTGTCGGCGTGTTGTGATCTGTGCGTGCATTAGGAGGGAGCTGCCGAATTGGATCAATATACTGTGTAGATAAAAGGTAGTGACGAAGGGTGTGCTATTTAAGAACACATACATCTGTAGTTACTATATAGTATTGAAGACGTGTGTCGTTCTTTTGAGTGAGTGCTGGGTGCACTGTAAGTTCTGTCTGTGTGCAGTAAGTGTGTGCAGTACGCACTGATAGCGTACTGTATGCAGTGTGTTTTCTGAAGTCTGTGTAAAGTGTTAGTGAGGGCTGTGTGCACTTTGAGTGAGGCCTGTGTGCAGTGTGAGTAATTGCTGTGATCAGTGACTGAGAGGTGCTTTCACTGAGTAACGCACTTGCTTACAGTTTTCTTTTGATTGAAATGCGTTAGTGATATGTTTAGAATTAGTGTGCCCTGTGTGTTTGCAAAAGGAGTGAGCTGCGGATTCTGAAAGGTAGTGTGTGCAGGCATGGAATTATTATATGTACAAAGCATAGGCACTTTCGTTTCGTATTTGCAGGTCAAATCCTTCAAGAGATGTGGCAAAGTGGTATGAGCTCCCTGTGCCTAATGAGTGAGTAGCCGAATCGGATCACGATTGTGTAGATGCATGTCACTAATGTGTGTTGAGAAGTAGTGTACATTTAGTGTGATGTATGGCCAAGTTGTGTATAGTTTGGCAAACATTGTCAATCCCGATGACACAGACTTTTATATATGTGTCGCAGTGTTGTGATCTGTGCGTGCATTAGGAGGGAGCAGCAGAATTGGCTCAATATACTGTGTGGATAAAAGGTAGTGACGAAGGGTGTGCTATTTAAGAGCACGTACAGCTGTAGTTGGTATATAGTATTGAAGATGCATGTTATAAATAATTTGTTTGTCGTCAAATGCCTCACTTATTGAAAGTGTTGTGAGTTGTATGTAAAACGAAAGGATGGAATAGCGTAGTAGGAAGGATGGCCTATGGAGTCATGGGACAAATGTGTCTAAAATGCCGTGTAATATTTCCTGTTATTTTTCACGCAAAATATTTGCCAAGATGTTGCGAAGTTGTGTGATCTGCATGTGCAAACTGAGTGAGCAGCAGTGTTGTTTTTCGAGGGTGTGCATTTATGTGACGAATGTGTGTTGTGAATGAGACTGAAGTTAAGACAGGGTGGAATAAGGTAAGGAAGGGTGGGTATGCTTGCAAGATGCACGTGTAAATGTTGTGAACGTGAAAGTTTCCACTATGAAACGTAAGTATAAAATAAAAATAATAAACAACAATAAGACCATTGTACGTGCATGTCATCGACAGTGTAAAAGAACGTGCCGCTTGTTTCTAAAGTTGCTTCCCTTGCTTTATGGTTTGGCGGAAAAAAAAAAGGCGCCTTTCGGTCTCTTTAGTTAACATTTGCATTTCCCCGCGGATGGCCTACAACAGATTACAATCTTTACGACTCTGCTGAAAGCAATTTAGTCTCCTGGGGTGGTTAGGCCCCAGACGTTAGACTCTGGCCCCCTCCCCACCTTACAGAGGGGAAAAGAAAGTCGTGCATGAAAGTGAAAGAGTCTACCCTGTTTGTCTTAGTGCGTATTTGCGCGAGTAAAAGGACAAAAGGGCCAGATGAATGAAAAGACTGAAGTTAAGACAGGGAGGGATAAGCTAAGGCAGGGTGGGTATGCTTGCAAGATGCACGTGTAAATGTTGTGAACGTGTGCATGTTTCCGTGGATGAAAGGAAAAGAGATAGAGTGTGATGGCTGTGTGTTACTGTCGTGCGTGTGGACGGGCCTGATTGGGATAGAATAAGCAAGAGCCACGACCAGGAAGCTGATTTTGGTGGACTGTTTGTGCATGTTGCCTTGTGTGCTGAATGCAACAGAGAGATGTTTTGATGTTATTGTTTCAGCAATAGAAAGACACGGTGTTATGCTTAAAATGAAAAAAATAGTGCACGTCTGAATAAGAAAGGCAGAAATGTGTAGATGAATGAGACAGGGAGGGATAAGCTAAGGCAGGGTGGGTATGCTTGCAAGATGCACGTGTAAATGTTGTGAACGTGTGCATGTTTCCGTGGATGAAAGGAAAAGAGATAGAGTGTGATGGCTGTGTGTTACTGTCGTGCGTGTGGACGGCCCTGATTGGGATAAAATAAGCAAGAGCCACGACCAGAAAGCTGATTTTGGTGGACTGTTTGTGCATGTTGCCTTGCGTGCTGAATGCAACAGAGAGATGTTTTGATGTTATTGTTTCAGCAATAGAAAGACACGGTGTTATGCTTAAAATGAAAAAAAAAGTGCACGTCTGAATAAGAAAGGCAGAAATGTGTAGATGAATGAATGAATGAGACAGAAGGAAGGGGGTGTTTGTTTGCAAGAAGCACGTGTAAATGTGGTCAAGGTGTACGTGTTTCTGTGCGTGAATGCAAAAGAGAAAGTCTGTTGTCTGTTTGTGCATGTTGTCGTCCGTGATTGGGATAGGATAACAAAGAGACACGAACAGAGATGTATTATTCGTGTATGTGTCCCAGCCATTTAAATATTGTAAAATAATTTGATAGTATGGATTGCTGAGTCCGGTGTCACTGCACCTGCTGCACGAACGGAAAGCGTGTCTCTGAAAGAGTGTGTGCAAGGGAGAGGGGAGAGGCATGGTGAGTTGTGCTTGGTGTTTACTCAGAAGTAACATGTAGGGCGTTGTAGGTGACAGGCCAAGTCAGCATAAGATATATATTCCAAAGAAATGCGCGTCCAACATTATTTACTGTGAAAATAAATACAAAGATGTGTCAGAAATGTGCTGCAGGTAGAGGTGTGGTTCGGAAGAGACAGTAGCAGTATACTGTGTAGATAAAAGGTAGTGACGAAGGGTATGCTATTTAAGAACGCATGTGGCAGAGATGTAAACAAACTACATGCGCGGCCGCCATTTTTTTTTTCCTGGGAGGTGCTGGTGTGGCAGGAGTGCTGATACGGCAAGGCTGTGTTGGCGGGGAGAAAGAGAGGAGGTGCTGATGTGGGAGGGGGAAGTCGCGGAGAGAGAGGGGAGGTGCTGTTGTGAGAGGGGGGAGTTGCTGGTGTGGGAGGAGTGCTGCTAGGGCAAGGCTGTGTTTGCGGGGAGAGAGAGGGGAGGTGCTGTTGTGGGAGGGGGGAGTTGCCGGTGTGGGAGGAGTGCTGCCAGGGCAAGGCTGTGTTTGCGGAGAGAGAGAGGGGAGGTGCTGGTGTGGGAGGGGAGAGTTGCTGGTGTGGGAGGAGTGCTGCTAGGGGAGGAGAAGCCCTGGACGTGAATGCTCGTGCATGTTTGATCACGTGATTCACATGAACTGCAAGAAAACCGCGGCTGAAAGCCCTTTGGTTTGAAGAGAAAATAGCCGACTTGAATTCTCCCCATTTCCCATTCCTGCGGAATGGTAAAGGCGAGACCTAAAAACTAGGCAGTATACAGGATAGGTGCAATTGTGCTTAAACCCCTTTTCCCTTTTTTTCCCAATTGATCGCGTCTATTTTGGGTTGGAGGGGGGCTACGAGGCCGCTGCTGACCTGGTGCCCGAGGTAGACCACGGAGCTCTGTCCTATTTGGCACTTGCTAGCTTTAATGGTGAGGCCTGCGCGGCGCAGGGCTTCCAATACTTCCCAGAGGTGTTGCAGATGCTCGGGCCAGTGGGCACTGAACACGGCGATGTCGTCGAGGTATGCCGTGCTGAAACTTTCGAGTCCTGCCAGGACTTGGTTGACGAGTCTCTGGAAGGTGGCGGGGGCGTTTTTCATGCCGAAGGGCATTACTCTGAAGTGGAAGTGGCCATCATGAGTGGAGAACGCGGACCTTTCTTGGGCCCTCTCCGTGAGGCCGATCTGCCAGTAGCCACTGGTTAGATCGAAGGTACTGAGGTACTGAGCCGACCCTAGGCGGTCAATGAGTTCGTCGGCTCGGGGGATGGGATGTGCGATGGCTCGGGTGACTGCGTTGAGTCCGCGGTAGTCCACGCAGAACCTCAGCTCAGGAGCCGTGCCTGGGGCGGCGGCCTTCGGAACCAGGACCACGGGGCTAGCCCATGGGCTGTCGAAGGCCTCGACCACTCCTAGGGCCAACATCTTGTCAACTTCGGCCTTGATGCAGGCTCAAACTCGGTCTGGGACCCGGTAGGTTCTGTGCCGTACTGGAGGGCTGTCCCCGGTGTCCACGTCGTGGACGCACCAACTGGTGACGCCGGGGGTGAGGGAGAAGAGGTCAGAAAACTGTCCCAACAACCGGTGACAGTCTTCCCGCTGCACAGGGGAGAGGGAGGAGGAGAGACTCACTCCCTCTACGGAGCCATCCTGGTCCTTCGCACACAGGAGATCAGGTAGAGGGTCCGTTTCCTCTTCTTCTCCGTCGCCAGTGACAAGGAGTAATCCCAACTCGGTACGCACAAAGTGGGGTTTGAGCTGGTTCACGTGGAGAACCTTCAATGCATTCCTGGCTGATTGCGTATCAACGAGATATGTGACCTGGCTTTTGCGCTCTATGACTTTAAAGGGTCCAGTCCACTTGTCCTGAAGGGCACAAGGTTCCACTGGGGACATGACCCAAACCTGTTGGCCGGGCTGAAACTCGACCAGAGTGGCATTCTGGTCGTACCAGAGTTTCATCTCTTCTTGGCTGGCCTCCAGGTTGGCCTCGGCCAACTCGCGGAACCGTCGCGTCTGGTTCCGGAGGGCCAGGACATAGGAGAACACGTTGGGGGGGTGCTCGGGGGGGCTGTCTCCCAGCCTTCCTTGACCAGGCAGAGGGGACCCCGGACGGGGTGCCCGTAGAGCAGCTTGAAGGGGCAGAACCCCAAGGATTTCTGGGGGACTTCCCTGTATGCGAACAGGAGGCAGGGCTGGAGGACGTCCCACTTGCGTCGTAGGGGCTCCTCGAGACCCATGATCATTCCTTTCAGGGTGCGGTTGAACCGCTCAACTAGGCCGTTACCTTGAGGGTGGTATGGGGTGGTGAACTTGTACGTCACCCCACACTGCTGCCAAAGGGACTTCATGTACCGGGAAATAAAGTTGGTGCCTCGGTCGCTCACCACTCCTCGCGAGAATCCCACCCGGGAGAAGATCCCCATGAGGGCCCGGCCCACGACCGGGGCCGTCACCGTCCGGAGGGGAATGGCTTCGGGGTATCGGGTGGCGTGATCTACCAGGACAAGAATGAACCGGTGACCTAAGGAGGTCCGGGGGTCCAGGGGTCCTACGATGTCTATTCCCACCCTCTCAAAGTGGGAACTGACAACTGGGAAGTGTTGGAGGGGAGCCTTGCGCTTTCCTCCGCTCTTGCCGCTAGCCTGGCACGTGGGGCAGGACTTACAGTGGGTTTCCACATCGGCACGCATACGGGGCCAATAGAAATGGGTCACGAGTCGTTGGTAGGTTTTATCCTGGCCCAAGTGTCCCGCCAGGGGCACATCATGAGCCAGGTTCAGGAGGAGGCCGCGGAAACGTAGGGGTACCACCAGCACTCGTGCTGACCCTAGTTCGGCGGTCTTCTGTTCGCTGTAGAGTAAGCCGTTTTCCCAGTAAAGGTAGTGGGAGCCGGACTGGTCTCCGGCGGCCTGGGCCGCGGCCTGTCGCCGGGGCCCCTCAAGGGCAGGAGGTCTGTTCCTGGCAGAACTCTTCTCGGGATGGTCCTCCCTCCTGGCGCCACTGGGCCAGCTTGGGGAGATCTGTCAGGGTTGGGATCTGATCGACGGAGGGTCCGTGGGGACCGTCGTCTAGTTGCTTTCTTCGTTGGAGGGTTAGTCGAAGACCTCGGGTCGTTCGCCTTCCTCCGGGGCGTCAGGGGTTGCACTGGGGACCTCGGACTCTTCGTCCCCGGGGGTGGTCATTCTGGCCGTCATGGCGCGGGTGCTCACACAGGCCCAGTGGGGCAGGCCCAACATCGCTAGATGGGTCCTCCTTTCTACATCCTTCCACTTCGAGCTCTCCAGGTCATTCCCCAGGAGGCAGTCCACAGGCATGTCCATGCGGACTGCTATCCGTAGGTCGCCAGAGACTCCTTCCCACTCAAACAGAACCTGGGCTATCTTGCATGTGCGGACGGAGTTGTCGGCTGCTATCACTCTGCAGGAGGCTTGAGGGATAATCAGGGACTCAGGGACTAACGTGTACCTGACTGACGTCATGCTGGCTTCTGTGTCTCTAAGGGCTCCTATGCTGCGCCCGTTAACCTTAACTGTCTGGCGGTACTTTTCTGTGTTGTCGGGCAGGTAGTCTCCCGGAACCATCTTGCTATTCCCTAGGGAGACTAAGACCATGGCTGCGGGCTCCTACTCTCCCTGCTCTTCTACCTCTTCCTCTTCTAGGGCTACCGAGGATATCTGCCTGGCGGAGGAGCCAGTGGGGTTGGATATCTGGAACATGGGGCACTGGGGATCACTGGCAAAGTGCCCTGGCTGCTGGCATTTAAAGCAGGCTATGCTGGGGCGGAGCCCCGGTTTACTCACGATCGGGGCCGTTCTCGTTGAGGGAGGAGAACGGGGGGTCTGGTTTCTGGGAGGGCTACGCTGGGGCCCTGACTGAGGTCCTTGCTGTTTACCTCGACCTCCCCCTCCCCTATGGCGGGAAGACCCTTGGTCGTTCCGTGGGTAGTCCCCCCCGGGCCCCTTCTGGACTCGGGTGGCCACCGAGTGATCGGCTTCGACAGCCAGTTTACGTGGATTGGCGAGCTTGCTGTCCAGGAGGTGCTGCCTCAGTTCCACAAAGCAATTTGTGGACATGTGCTCGTAAGCGATGAGGTCAACCAGGCCTTCGAAGGTGGTCACATTGCTGCCCTTGATCCACCCGTCTAAGGCCCGGGTGTAGAAGTTTACATAGTCCACCCATGTGGTGCCAGGGATCTTCTTGCACTCCCTAAACAGCTGGCGATACATTTCGGGAGTGAGCCCGTAGCGGAATAGGAGTGCGTATTTCATGTGGGCGTAGGCGTTATGTGCTCGGTCGGCAGGTCCAGCAGGGTGTCTCTTCCCTCGCTGGGGAAGCGGCTCCACAGGCTGGCCCCCCAGTCCTTCTCGGGGACTCGGTGGGCGGACATGGCGACCTCGTAGGCCTTGAACCACTGATGGATGTCGTCTCCTTTGTAGAACTCCTTCACAACGTCTTTGGGAATGTGGACCTTTGGTTCTCGAGGGGTCACCGAGTCGTCGAGTCCGGGTGGCCGAGTTACGTCGGTTCTGGCTTTCAGCTCTAGCTCCTTGAGGCCGCGTTCGTGCTCGAGCTGGAGTTTCCGGCACTCATGCTCCCTCTGGAGCTTCTTCTCTTCCAGCTCTCCTTGGAGCCGTAACTGCTCGACTGCCAACTTCTTTTCGGCAAGTTTTAGTTCCCCATCCATCTTGAGGCGGGCTAGTTCTAGCTCATGGTTTCGGTCACGTTCTCGGTCGGCCATCTCCTCTGATGACCGATCCCTCTCTATGGCTGGGCTCAGGGTTGTTTGCTGGTTTCTCTCGCTGGTCGGTGTACCGGGTTCGGCTTGCGGTCTCCCTTCTCTGTTGTCTTCGGCCGGAGGAAGGGGTGACCTGGACTCCACCCAAGCCGTTAGCGCTTGTTTGAAATCTTCCTTGGTGCTTAGTCAGGTACTAGGAATGCTTAGCTCCTTGCAGAACTGCTTGAGCTCTCAATGGGTGTAGTCTCCCAAAAGGTCTTTCTCGAATGGCGCCTTTGCACTGGTTTCTGTGGACATTATCGTTGCTTTCTGTGTGTGTGTTCAGGTAGTGTGTCAGTGGTACGATCTCTAGCCATAGGTTCGTATCGCGTCGCTGCCACCAATGTTGGAAGGGGTGACCCCCGGGGTCAAGATTGCTCTCCTAACCACCCGAGACCCTCCTCTCCCACAATTCCTGCCGAGTCTTATCGAGGGGAGTCCCCACCGGGGAGGACTGATCGTACACACTGTTGACACGCCACACTTATGAACGAACACCACACCGTGGATCTTTATCAAGTATAAATCTTTATCAAGATGAAAAGATAGCAATTTACAACGATCGAGGGATCGTAATTGTCTCGGAGCACAAGGGAACAGGGAAGTGGGACAGTCTCAAGGGCAGGCCAGTACGTAGCGTACCCGGCGCACAGTTCTCAATCCTCGAACTGGGGGGTACGGAGGCTGGCGATGGTATGTGCTGTCCTACTCACTTATCGGTTGAAGTACTTGTGAAGGTAGCGTCGATGGTCCAGCCGAACCAGAGGACTCCTCGAGCCGCGACGAGGTCACCAGGGCTTGATCCGGAGGGCACCTGGGTGCTCGGAGTTCAGGAGGAGCCGTGACAGCGTCACCAGGGCTCAGGATGGTAGCAAGAGTCTCTTCTTGAGAGGGAGCCGTGACAGCGTCAGCAGGGCTCGGTGATTCAGTTCCCTTAGCTTCAGGGCAGAGCCGCGACAGCGTCAGCAGGGCTCGGTGGTACGGTTCCTTAGCTTCAGGGCAGAGCCGCAACAGCGCCAGCAGGGCTCGGTGGTACGGTTCCTTAGCTTCAGGGCAGAGCCGCGACAGCGTCAGCAGGGCTCGGTGGTACAGTTCCTTGGTTTCAGGGCAGAGCCGCGACAGCGTCAGCAGGGCTCGGTGGTTCAGAGTTTCTCCTCAAGGTCAGCCGCGATCAGATCAGCAGGGCTTTCTTGTCCAGGATACAACTGCCTGCTGGATGTGAGGCAGGCTGTCTTATCGTTCAGGGGCCCTTTAATGTCCGGACCCTCACAGGCAGGGGGCAGGTAGTCCGAGGGCCAGGCGGCCGATTGTCTGGGCGGCTGGTTCTTTGATGCTTTAGGGCCGTGCGTCCAGGGATTCCCAGACGCCCATCAAGGTCTGGAGCCAGCTCGCTAGGAGGCCAAAGGTGTGATCGAAACCAGCCCCTAGGGATAGTTCAGAGGTGTGAGGGGAACCAGTCTATCTGGAGAAGGCCGGAGGTGTGATTGAAGTCTTGGTTTCGGGTACTTGGTGGGTCTTCTACCCCCCGGGCGGGTAAGGGCGCGCCGTACGCGCACGCCTCTCTGCAGCCAGGGTCAGCCAAGAGCTGCCGAAATGGAGGAGAAACTCTGAACCACCGAGCCCTGCTGACGCTGTCGCGTCTCTGCCCTGAAACCAAGGAACTGTACCACGAGCCCTGCTGACGCTGTCGCGGCTCTGCCCTGAAGCTAAGGAACCGTAACACCAAGCCCTGCTGATGCTGTTGCGGCTCTGCCCTGAAGCTAAGGAACCGTACCACCGAGCCCTGCTGACGCTGTCGCGGCTCTGCCCTGAAGCTAAGGGAACTGAATCACCGAGCCCTGCTGACGCTGTCGCGGCTCCCTCTCAAGAAGAGACTCTTGCTACCATCCTGAGCCCTGCTGACGCTGTCGCGGCTCGAGGAGTCCTGTGGTCTGGCTGGACCATCGACGCTACCTTCACAAGTACTTCAACCGATAAGTGAGTAGGACAGCACGTACCATCGCCAGCCTCCGTACCCCCCAGTTCGAGGATTGAGAACTGTGCGCCAGGTACGCTACGTACTGGCCTGCCCTTGTCCCGCTTCCCCGTTCCCTTGTGCTCCGAGACAATTACAATCCCTCGATCGTTGTAAATTGCTATCTTTTCATCTTGATAAAGATCCACGGTGTGGTGTCCGTTCATAAGTGTGGCGTGTCAACAGTGTGCACGATCAGTCCTCCCCGGTGGGGTCTCCCCTCGATAAGACTCGGCAGGAATTGTGGGAGAGGAGGGTCTCGGGTGGTTAGGAGAGCAATCTTGAAAACGGGGGTCGCCCCTTCCAACAGTGTGATATAGTGCGGTACCTATGATGTAAATAAATTACGTTACTAATATACCATAAGGATGTTGGGTGAGTGTTATTAGGGCCGAAGCCTTGCTGATTATATGCAGAATAACAGGTCTGGGAGGTCACTACTGACTAAGGCAGGTTAGCAGCTGCACAGGCCTTGGGCATTGATCCTATTGAGAATAATATGTGACGTGCCACTGGTGACTGGAGCTGGCTAGCAACAACGCTGGCCTCTGGTATTCATTAAAGACAGGGTAACAATACATGTCAATATTGACTGGAACTGGTTGGCAGTAGATTTGACCTCTGGTTTTGAATATTTGCAGGATTTAAGGTACAGGGGTCACTACTGACTGGATTTACCTAGCAGGATAATAGGTCTCAGGGAGCCTATATAGACTGAAGCTGGTTAGTATGATCACTAGTCCCAAGGTGCTACTTATGACTCAAGTTGGCTAGAATGATAACAGGTCCTAGGGGCCAGAACTAGCAGGAGCTGGCTAGTAGGCTTACATACAGCTCCAAGGGGCCACTACTGACTGGAGCCGGCTAAAAGAATAACATGCCCAAGGGTGGTGGGGTGCGAGTGGCACCAGTGACCGGAGTTGGCTAAAGCATTGACGACCTTTGGTATTGATTAAATACAGGATTCCAGGTCACAGGAGGCACTGCTGAATACAGCTGGATAGCAGCAGTGGTGGCCACTAGGAAGAAGGAATTGAGAAAGCATAACTGGATATACTGGTTTCTTCAATACCGATAATTGGTTACACATGAATGCCACAATGTGCATTGATATATTACATTACCAAATTACAATATTCTTATAATAATTTGATGTGTCTGTTCGCCTTAATATGCCTGCAAAGTTACATGATTCTAGTAGGGCCCAGAACCATTTTATTTAGTGAAGTCCATCTGCACACTTTCCTGTATCTTGTAGTAAATTGAACATTGACAAACAGAAGTGTTATTTCCAGAAACAGTGAATTCTGCAGCTTGTCTGTGTATCTTTTATCTGCACCTCACGGACTCCTCACATTCCTCTCGAGAGAAGATCCTGCCTCCTACTCATTAGTGTTATTTCAGTAACTGTTTCTATCACGTGTTCATGTTTCGTTGACTTGTATTAGGAGAAAAGTGTATAAAAATACATGGGTAGCATTAGCATTATATACTCCAACTTGCTTTAGGGTGGATGCTCTCGTCTTTTGCAAAGACAATTGTCACTTCTTAGTTAGCTTGGCCTTTTGCTATTTTTGCATTAAATTTATGATAGATTTGTTGGCCTCCTGGTGTGTTGTGTTTTATTTTACATATCACAAGAGATGACGAGGAAAATGACAGTCCGGTATACACATTCTCATATAAATCAACTCAAAGTACACTGTTCTGGAGGTTCAGTCCCACAGACATTATCTCTAACTGAACGCAGGCACCCTAGGAAGCATGTGCTTTTAAAACCAGTTGCCCTCTGATGCGGCGTCCTCACTATTAGATAAGTCAGTGTGTCCTGAATTTTAGGAGGGTTACCGTATGTAGTGCACTCTGTTAGACAGCGCTCACCTGTGGTAGTAAGATGGTAATAGGCACCTTATCACCTATGCACGGTGCAGGGCTTTGAGTTACAGAGCTCCTCACGCTGTGGAGAAGATTACGTCACATTTACCAATTTTCCCATATTTGGTCCTGATGAAATGCCAACAGATTGCTCCATGACTACACAAGGCATGAAAAAAGTTGACCTGAAGTATAGACCCCAGCTTACCAGCAGGTCCATAGGTGTTCGATACTTTCACACAGAGATAGGGGCCATTAGTTATTCAATTTCTCTGCCACTGTTTTTAATCTCAACATGGACCAGGAAGATCACATTAGCTATATTGTGGCAACTGATTGATGGTTGATCTTATATTCAGGCTTTCACCTATCTCACATCTTATGACACAACATCCTCTGTCCTACTATGCTCATCCGGCGTACTTAATAAAAGATCTGCAATAAAGTGCCCTCTTGTGGTGCCTGCCAGGCACTGTGGTACAAAAGGGGGTGGTGATGGGCGGAGCATCTGAGTCAATCAAACACTCACACCCAGTCAAAAGATCTGGGTTTAATCCATCACCGTTCTTTAGCCCACTCTGCCACCCCAGTTCAGACATGGCCATATGCAAATCAGTCTGACCCTGTGCCTCATGGGAACAGTCCATCCCGAACTGCCAAGCCATGTCTTCCCTGGACCGGAAACAAGCTTCCGAGGACTGGTTTCTGGAATTCCAGCCGTCTTCAGCCCGGCTTGCTTGAATCCAGTGGCAAAGTGAGCAAGGGACTCACGTCTGAGCATACCCTGCCACACTTATGGCGGCCAAAAGCGGTACAAAAGGGGGTGGTGATGGACGGAGCATCTGAGTCAATCAAACACACACCCAGTCAAAAGATCTGGGTTTAATCCATCACCGTTCTTTAGCCCACTCTGCCACCCCAGTTCAGACATGGCCATATGCAAATCAGTCTGACCCTGTGCTTCATGGGAACAGTCCAGCCCGAACTGCCAAGCCATGTCTTCCCTGGACCGGAAACAAGCTTCCGAGGACCGGTTTCTGGCATTCCAGCCGTCTTCAGCCCGGCTTGCTTGAATCCAGTGGCAAAGTGAGCAAGGGACTCACGTCTGAGCATACCCTGCCACACTTATGGCGGCCAAAAGTGGTACAAAAGGGGGTGGTGATGCACTGTAGGAGTATAGCCCAGTGATGACGCATGTCACCTTCAGGTGAGTGAACGCTACTTGCCTTAAAAGCACATGCTTCCTAGGGTGTCTGCGTTAAGTTACAGATAAAGTCGCTGGGACTCAACCTCTGGAACAGTATACTGAGATTTGACTGTTGTATTTTAACAAATGTACGTAGCAGATATTGGCCCTTCCTTGTTTCACAAAAATGATCGGATACCTGCCTCGGAGCGCATTTCTTACAGACGAGTGTGGGGTTATCATGTTGCTGCGACAAGCTCCTTACCTGTGCGAGTTATCTGGAACGATGCAGGGGCAGACCCAAATCAGCCACACATGGAGATCAATGACAAATACTGAAGAATTAACTGAGCTTCCAAGCTGGTGACCATCACTTAATTGACCCTGAAAATAAAAGACACATATTTAGTATTCTGGTAACTCATGACCATAAAAAACAAAGGTTATAAATTCAATATTGTGTGAAATACTTAAAAAATGGAACTGGATGTGCTGAATCGGATGTAGCCCCAGGTCATGCGTGACACCTTCCACCACTATTGTTTACGGGACTTGTAGTTTTGTAGTTTTGTTTTTCTCATTAAAAGGATGGGTTCTAAAGTCCCAGTGATCTAAGCGATGTTAGTTAAAATCAGAGGCCTGAGTGAGGATGAAGCATGACACTGCTCTGCTTAGCAGTCAGATGAATGACAGTTCCCCAGCCCTTCCATTCTTTGACAGACAGAGGCTCGTTGGCCATTCATATTTTTTTGCAACGACAAAGAAACTTTTATTGTAGCTTTTGTCAACTGAAGAGATAAAACCCCTGGGCGTGTTTCATTAACTACTGACAAACATGAACAAACAAGAACATGAGTTTCTGGAAAACTATCAAGCACCCAATCAGAATCAACTGCCCTTCACACCCAGGAATTCTAGAGGCTTCGGAGAGAATGAATTGCACGTGGTATAAGAGGAACACTACATGACTCAAAGCTCACTTCTCAGGGATGTACTGAAATGCCGGCCTCAGGGCACACTTAGCCAGCTCTTCACCTCCTCCTCCTCAATCTGTTGACCAGCTATCAGGGCAAATGAGCCTGCAGCAAAGCCTCGCTGGCTTGGTTCCACACCGGACCAGGCAAGGTGGTCAACTCCATACTCCTCCAAGTCAGCAAGCACTCTGGTCGAGCCAGTCCTAATCCCACATGGCTGTTGCCCATCACAACTATTTTAATGGTACTAGGTTATGTTTCTGCCAAATGACTGAGTCAGGTTCAGGTTTCAGGTTTTAATGTCTTTATTTCGATAAATGAAATCATAAAAGACAACTTTAACAAAACTTTTGCAACAATGTCATTATCAATTCATATTACAAAACAAAATCTTATATAAAAAAGTAGTTGTGCCTATGTATGTAAAATCAACACTATACATCACACTTGAATCCAAGGTTAAAAAGTTATTAAACCATTATACGACAAAATCAAGACATTAAGTATTCCAAATATTAGATCATAATACTTAAAAACTCTAAAATAAGTTTAGCAAATATTAGTGGTGGGCACTATACAGCTTACACTCTTTGTTTAATCAAGTATCTGTTGGATTCCTTCTTGCTCTGATTACCCATGCCCAACCTAGGTATTTAGCCAAACATATCACAATAAAATCAGTTGTGTTTGTTTTTAAGACCCATATTGCATCTGAAGATTTATTACAGTTCATGCGTTTAAAAATGGGTTTTAACCATTTTGAACGGGGTTCGCTATATCGGGGGCAAGCAAACAAAAAATGACCCTCTGTTTCCTTACACCCAGGGCAGTGGCTACATAGATTACTAGTTTTGTTATTCCACGCTGCTGTGAAGGAATTGAGGGGTAAAGTGCCCACCCGAAATTGGTGATACAATTTTTTGTCTAGTGGCTTTGAGATAAGATCCCAATATAGCTCACGAACCGGATCCAATTTAAATCTTAAAAAACGCCCTGTCAGATCTTCAGAACTGGATGCGTGGGCCAAAGAATGGCGGGTAGAAGCCCAAAATAAACTCTTAAATTCCTTTTTTGAGGGGAAGTTGCTAATACCTGGCGAGGACCACAAGTGGCTAAGACCCATATCGAACAGGGTCTTTTTCACCATCTGCAGCCATGGGATTCGCTCTGAGCCCCCAATAGCCTTCACCTCGGATACCTCCTTTACAAAGAGTGACAACTCCTCCGTAGTCCATAGACGCCTCCAGGTAGACACTACTCTGTATCGTGCCATGTCCGTTATTGGACGGCAACCCATGTCGTGGCAAAGAGGGATCAGTGGTGTTGATTGGGGAAGTCCCACCAGACTGCGAAGGAACCTGCACTGGATTTTATACAAACTTGAAAGATCCATAAAACCCCATAGCTCTGCCCCGTACAATGTCGCAGCATTAATTTTAACATCATAAATTTGTAAAGCTGGGGCAACCCTTTTGGTAATCGATTTCTTTTGCTCCCGCAAAAGGCAGCCAGTGAGTTGGGACAGTTTTAAATGCTGGGTCTCTATTTGTGGTTTCCAGGACAATCGGCAATCCAGAGTGACCCCCAGATACGTCATCGTGTCAACTTGTTCTAGGTTAACCCCATTTAGTTGTACACTACTACGTATTGGTTTTTTCCTGGAGAAAACCATAAATTTGGTTTTCCCCACATTTATCTGTAGGTCATTTCGATTGCAGTATTCCTCAAAATGATTTAATGCCCTCTGCAGACCCACCCTCGTCTTAGATAAGAGGAGGGTGTCGTCCGCAAAGATCAACAATGGGAATTTAGTCCCCGCCAGAGATGGAGCATCGGTGTTGATAGACCCAAAAAATTTCACTACCTGGTCTATAAAGAGTAGGAATAGGGTGGGTGCGAGAACGCACCCCTGGCGGACTCCTCGAGAGACTGGAAAAGAGTCCGTAAATTGGCCTTGTGCCCCCCATCTGACCCTAGCGAAATTATCTTCATGTAGTCTAATGATAATTTCCACTAATTCCCCCGGCATTCCTAGGTCCCTTAAAACCTGCCATAATTTTTCCCTCAGCACCAAATCAAAAGCTGATTTTAGGTCTATGAATGCAGCAAAGATGGTACCGCCGCCAAGTATGACAAATTTCCAAAAAATCATACAAAACCTCAGGACCTGGTCTATGGTGCTTGTACCGGGTCTAAAGCCCGCCTGTAATGGGGATAATATTCCTTCAAGTTCCATCCACCCATGAACCCTCACCAAAATCATGCGAGCAAAAACTTTTTGAAAGCAATCAATTAGGCTAATCGGGCGATAGTTCCCTGGGTTTGTTCTATCGCCCTTTTTGTGTATGGGGAGAATCTCCGCCCCTTTCCATGTCTTAGGGATGTGGGCACCTCTCGCAATGGTGTTAGCTATATATGTTAAGTAAGGTACCCAGAGACCTGTATTAGCTTTGAAGAGGTCTGCCGGGATTTGATCCAACCCAGGTGCCTTCCCCCTCTTTGTTAGCCCCAATGCATATTCTGTTTCTGCTTCGGTGAAAGACAGGGTCAGATTGCCAGAAGTTGTTACCGGCAACATAATCAGTCTGGACGGGGAGTCAATGGCTACTGGACAGAATTGGGTAGAGTAATGTTTGATCCAGTCTTCCGGGCAAACATGGTTGGACGGAGTACGGAACTCACCATCCTTTCCACATTTGACAATGTCCCAGAATTTAATCTGGTCGTTCGATTTACTGGCTTCCAGAAGATCTGCCCAAAATTCGTCTTCCCATTCCTTTTTTGCCACCCATTGTACTTTTTTGTACCTTTTCCTAGCCTCTTTAACAGCAAAAGTGTCTCTGGATTTAACTTTTTCTATGAGATAGCTATGTGCCTCTCTACATTCTCTATTATACCATTTAGCTCTTGGGGGGTTCAGATGCCCAGTATTAGAATTACATGGCTTTGATAAAATAATTTTGAGTTCGGAAAAACATTTATCATGAAAACCCATCATCTTATGTAATTCGTCCTGACCCTGCTCAACAGCGACAGACTTCATGTTAATTAGAGCACATGTCACCACATTTTCAATATTGGACTGAATCGTTGCATCATTTGAAATTAGTGACCACTTCACTCTCCTCCGGTCATTTGATATAGTTATCACCCCTTGCCCCCTAGGATCAGGTTCCCCTAATCTTGTCTGATCACACGTTAAAAATTTCAAGGACATGGGGTTATGGTCACTCTCAGGTCGTATTATAATTTCCATATCATCAATTACATTCCAATGTTCCATTTTTATAAAGATGTAATCGATACGACTCTTCCTCACACCATTGTCAAAGGTAGGGTTTGCTCCAATATCTGATTTGGTGCGACCGTTCACAGCCCTTAGACCCCATGTGAGGCAGAAGGCTGTCCAGTTCAGAGCGGCCTCCGTTGCTTTGACTAGAGTTTTATTGGAAAGTTCTGGAATTTTCCACGTGACATCTTCTTCGAACCCCCAATTGTCCTCTGGCAGATACAAAGGCTCAATCGTGCAGTTGATGTCACCTGCTAACATGATAAGGGAGGCTTTGTCCCAGCCCGTTAAAAGTGTATCTAATGCACCTATCAATTTGGGGCATCTGCCGTCGGGGAGACCTCTAGAATATATGTTAATAATGAGCAAATCCTGCCCCCCTGCTTTGCTCAACCTTATAGCCAGTATATCAGGGTTATCCACATACAGTTCAGAAGCTGAAAAACCCCAGGCCTGTTTAACCCATGTGGTTAGGCCCCCAGACGCCCGCCCCTTTACACCTTTTATTGCCGGTTTAGAAAAGTTTATATATCCAGCCATGTAAAACGGAGCTGTAGCCCACGTTTCCTGCAGTAGCACCACCTCATAGTTGCCTATAAACCCCAACCAATCGTCAGATACCAGGCGTGACTTGGCTCCAGCAACGTTCCAGGACACCAAGTGTGAAAGTAACAAATCTGACTCTGCGTAGTTGTCGCTAACAGAGAAAGGGGATTGGGGACTCGGTAAATGGATGTTTGTTAGTCCTGATTCTTCTGCATTAGGGGAGGTGCCTTTAACCCCCAAAGATCCCCTTACTGGCCTGCTACTATAGGGCGTGAACTGTTGCTCTTCTACTGGTTCTGGGGTGGGGGTGAATGGGGTATGGGCTCCTTCAACTTCCACTAGTGCTGGATTGGGTGACTGGTTTGGTGCACATAGTCAGTCAACCCATTCTAGGTCAGACAATGCATCAAAATGGTTGTAGAGGGGGGGATAATATGGGGGATGATGTATTACGGGCTCTCGGGGTCTTCCCCCTTTGACTTTCCATGGATTATATCCCGTATGGCTTGTTTGATGTGTGTGGGGATAAAAGTAGCCAAGATGTAAAGTCTGGACATCTCCCAAACGGGCAAATCTAGCTTTCCTTTGGATTCTATCCACTACCCATGGGTCTCTAAATGAAATTAGAATGCAGTCCCCTTCTAGATCTTTTTCGCCCTTTCCTACCCAATCTACTCTCCTTACATATAGGATTTCGGTGGGGGACGACGGGGGGAGTGGGCGATGTTTATTCAACCAGAATGTAACCTTGTTCCGCAGGTCCACTTGGGATTCTCTAATACCCTCTTTAAGTGGAGCCACTCCTGTTAGCACAATAGTATATTGTGCCGCTTCTGGTGGTAGGTTGACCCTCTGAGGCTTTCGTGTATTTCTATTATCTAACCTCTTGTTCCTATCTGAGTATGGGGTTTTACTCAATGCAGGGGCGCGTACTGGGGTGTTTTTTGGTTGCTTTGGTGCAGCATTAGCTTGATGTTTTACCCCCTGAGCGTTATTGGCTACCGATGCATGTTTAGCCTTCGGTGTGTCTTTAATGGGGGCTCTGCTTACAGATGTTGTTTTTGCCCCTGTTAGTGGTTTCTTATTAGTGTTTGTGGATGATGTCACTGCGGGAATAGTTGTGGTTGTCCCTGTACTTTGGGTAGTACCCCCTTTTGGAATTGGGCCCCTTGGCTTGGTGCCGGATAGATTTTGTAAGAGGTCCATATTAATATTGATTGCTGCTTCTAAAACATCTATTTTAGCAGACATTATCCTTATATTTTCTAGAACCGGAAACAATGAATTTTTAACCATTGTTTCCATTTTTGCCAACAGGACGTCATCACTACTGAAGCAGGTTGGGCAAGGGTTAGAGGACCCTGAGTGGGCCAATGATGGACAATACACTATCGGAGGTATTTGGATGGACTGAGAGTGGGAGGGACTATTCTCGGAATCTATTTTAGGTTGTTTCTGTGCCTTTCCTCCCTGAGGGCTTGAGACATGTTTTCTTTTCCGTGGTGCCTGTTTGGTAGTTTCTATTAGCGGGACAGGGGTACCAGGTAAGGTAGGGGCATTTAATTGAGAAGCTTCTAGCACGATAGACCTATCGTCGTTCTCAATAAATTGGCTATTCCCTTCTATGCTAGTCACATTACTATTGGAGACCAAATCCATGTTTTCATATAGCCTAGGTGTAATGGCTTCGACCCCATCTTCATGGACAATTACGTCAGTATCTGATGTTGAAATACAATTAAATGCTGCGTTAGTTAAAGGGCTTTTAACACGAGCCAAAGCACCTATTGAGGAACGTTTCCCAGTAACTAAGTCCAGGGACAGTCTATGCTCAACCAGTTCAATTTCTTTTTCTAGTATTCCGGTTGCTCTGGTAATAAAGGCATCTAGAGGGCCCGAAACAACACCCTTTGAAGTTTGAATGTGCACTAGGCGCTGTTTTCCAGATCTAAGGGCCATTTTTAGGGGCAGATGTTTAAGCCTCTGAATACGTATTCGCAAGAATATTAGAACAAAGATTCAAAGATTCTGGGCCCAACCCAACCTCGTCCGACCCCGGACGGCCACAGACGGTCCCGCCCTTGTCCCGGGCTTCTCCCGGGACGCTCCCGCGCGCTCCCGCGCAGCGGGGAAGTTACTTGTCTTTTATAACTGGGAAAATGAAGGATGAGGGGGTGGAGCCGGCAGGGAGAGCAGCCCAGGTGGTAACGGGCGCGCGGGGGCTCCTGGTCCTTGGAGTCCCCCGCTGGAAGCTCGCAGCCCTGCCGGTCAGAGGAAACGCCCAAACCTTTGTAGAGAGATGGAGTATGACAAGGCTGTTAGCCGCGCAGCGGGACCCGCGGAGCGGGTCCGGCCAGTCGTAGCGGCAACAGCGGCACCAACGGCAGCAGGGAACAGGGAGCCGAGTTCTTCAACGAGTCCAGAGGTGAGGCTTGTGCAAAAAGGAATCCACTTGACCAGTATTCGGCCGCCGGTTAAAACAAGGATGGGGGTGGAGCCGGCAGGGAGAGCAGCCCAGGTGGTAACGGGCGCGCGGGGGCTCCTGGTCCTTGGAGTCCCCCGCTGGAAGCTCGCAGCCCTGCCGGTCAGAGGAAACGCCCAAACCTTTGTAGAGAGATGGAGTATGACAAGGCTGTTAGCCGCGCAGCGGGACCCGCGGAGCGGGTCCGGCCAGTCGTAGGGGCAACAGCGGCACCAGCGGCAGCAGGGAACAGGGAGCCGAGTTCTTCAACGAGTCCAGAGGTGAGGCTTGTGCAAAAAGGAATGACTGAGTCAAAAATTGAAAGGTTTTACTTTGAAGTGCTGAAAGAGAAATCATGAAGTTTTTCAATATTTCTGAGTCTGCCACAGTACACAGGAGCATTATTTCTCTACAGCAGCAAATCATGAATGTGCCCTGTAGAAAGCATGTTTGAATGAAACATTGAATGCATTGCGGCCAAAAATCCATGCAACAACATAGAGTGCAAGAAAAACGTTATTATTCCAGCAGAACAAAGTGCCATTCCTAATGTGTACGTCATTTTAAAGACGGTGCCAGGAAATGTATGGTCAAGTGTTGTTCTTCTGCCTGTTAAAAGACAATCTCCATTAATGTGTCAGGAAATAAAATACTATGAGAAATCCTACTCTATGGCAGGGTGCTGCCTGCCACTATATTGCAGGTTACTTCCATCATAATCTGATTTATACATACATACTCCAGGGTGCTGCAAGCTATCGGGTCTGCACACAGTAGTCTGGAGCCACTCAGGAAGGAGGTAAGCTCTTCATTTCATCTTAAGCCCTTAGGTTACATTCACAGCCTGATAGGTCCGGATAACTTTATCCTTGCTCTAACTGTGCCGAGCAGATAGACGTATCACATCATAGGCTGTGTTGTGTGCTGGGTGATGCCGGGCATCTTATTATCGTTGGCGGATGGATGACGCTCTGATAGGAGCTGCTACAAGAAGAACAGAGAAACAGGACCACAGATCGCCACAGAGCGACAACTGCCCAGAAGCTGAAGAAAGAACTCTGGAACAGCAAACTTCCTACACCCTGGAGATTTTCCAGGATAAGCAAATGATGGTAATGAAATGCAAACTGCAGCATTAAGGTCACACACTACAACATCTTTCCCTTTAAAACGAAGATAACAGCCTACAAGAAAAAACTAAACAAAAAGCATCACAACTAGAAAATGCATTTCCAAATGCTTCAAAAGAGAAACAGTTAATACAAATGATAAACATTAATCTTTGTTCGTACCTTAGTAATGTGCTTACTTCTTGGCTTCACTCCATCTGCAGCAATAACGCTCTGAAAGGAGAAATTACTGCTGTGAGTCTCAGAGTCTTCAGTGTTACTGGTCTCAGTCACGAAGACTGTGGTGTCGGAAGATAACTTTCTCCTATTTGGCTTTATAGTTCCACCAGTCACGCCACCGCTTTTAGCAGACACGCTACTGTCGGCAGCATCATAACTTCAGGCAGATCAGCAAAGCGGATATCACCATTCACATTGGGTGAACAGACTCATCTCTGCTACATACATCCACTATGTTCTCAAATTTGCTTGGGGCTGCCAAAATGCAAAGAGCTGCAATATATTCGTTACACTTTCCTGACTACCTTGTTTTAAAAAGTTGTGACATTCAAGCGTGATTCTTGGTTCATCTGCAAGCTGAATTTTTTTACAGGTTCTATTGCCACACAATACTCGTCCCATATTCCAATTTCTCCACAGGTGTTTCAACCCTGGTAGGTTATCAACAGCCTGTTTTGCAGATAATTTCAGATAGTTTCTGTAAGAAACTGAATTTTTATTTGCGGTAGATGAGGAACAATCACAACCGTTGTCAGAGTGAACTTTCAAAGCCATTCAATTAACCTAGGATCAACCCCCTGGTACCTAAGCACCGAACAGACAGGCTTAACTTTAGGTAATATGTAAAACATTTATGCAGAAACCAAACAAGTAAAAGTCAAAATGCAAAACACCAAACCGAAATAGAAAAATAAAGGAAAATGTATTGAACAAAATGACACTAAAATGACAAAATCCAATAAGGGGAATGAGATATGAACTATAACACTGTAAGAATCACAAGGTGCCAATGGATGAGGGGCATGGAGTAGTCTCTCTGGAGCTGACTGCCAAGTCAGAGGAAACCGGAGGCCACGGCCTGCAAGCACATAGTGCAGGAATTAGCCGCAGTGGTCCAAAAAGACATCTAGTGCTCCAGGATCAGATAGGGCTGCTGGCCTACCGGGGGATTCACTGCAGGTTTGGGCGCAAAGTGCTTACAGTATTGAGAACAAGCAGCTGATGCCCAGCAGGGCAATAGCAGACGGTTGAAGGCAGCAAGGCTCGGACGAGACTGAAAGGGAGTGACACCTCTGGCCCTCACCATCATGCAACAGCGTAGTGGAGCTCAGCTGGAGGACAACCCAGTGACAGCCACCCATTGGGGCTGGCACCCCCACGACAAGGCAGGCCGGTCTGTGATGTGGTAAGAGATATAGCAGCCATGTCCTCAGCGAGAAGCAAGAAGGATCAGAATCTAAAAAAGATGCTGACCAAGCTCCCGAAGACTGGCAGCGGAGAAGGGAGTCTCTCCCCAACGACACAAATCAGCCAAGATGCGGACACCTCTGAAGCCCCAGTTACCCACGCCTTTTTAGAGTCACTATTCGGTGTATTACGTGGCGACTTGCAGACGCTTGCAGACGCTGAAAAGGGAAATAGCGGGGGAAATGAAGGAGATAACCGATGGAGGCCACACGTTCCCAAACGGCATCAACGTCCCGCCTCCATTGAGGATAAGGGGCAAGCCCGGGAAGAGGAGGTGGAGCATTTACAGAAAGAGATACTCCAGCTCAAGGCTCAACAGAGCGATCTCTAGGCACACACAGAAGACCTGGAGAATCGGTCTTGGCGAAACAACATCTGCGTTAAGGGAGTTTCACCTAAAGAAGAAGGGCCAGACATCACACAATACCTGCAGGGTCTCTTCAGGAGCACACTGGGCGCCCTCACCGGATATTTTGGCTTACATTCCAGACTTTTAACTAAAAGAGTGTACACTATGTACTGCCAGGGACAAGCAACCACTAAGATATCAGGACCACTCCATAGCTTTGTACCAGGACCTGGCTCTAATACCCCTTCAAAAGTGTTGGGTGTTCCGAGTGGCAACCATGCGACTTCGAAATCAAGGAATACCATATTCTTTGGGTGACCCTTTCTGGCTGATTTTCTTATAGCAGGGCAAACTCCTCCAGCTCAGATCCATGCAGGACATTTGCCAGGTTCTGGGCATCGCGAATCCAATCCAGGAGGAGACAGAGGGCCCACAGAATAAAACTCCGTGAGAAAGATGGCATAAGGTCTACGGGAGACGTAGCATAGAACGAGCAACGAGACCGGACCCCAAGACCATGGCACAAGAAAGACTGGCAGTTCTGAAGACATTGTCGAAGGAGACATTCCCCCATGATGACACCGTGAACGACTGAGGGACAGCAAGTGGCATTTGCAAGGCTTGGTGGGCGGCGAAGAAGTCTGCGGGGAGCGTAGAGACATGGGGAGTATAGAGACATGTGGAACAGGCCACACACATTCCCAACTATTCCGACTTCCAAGGACGCGCACGTACGAATGGCGGATCCTGGACAATTTGAGGTTAATGGGTTTCTAAGTTTGGGTTAGGGAGGGGAGGGTGGAGAACTGATATGCAGGTTAAAGGCATTGAAGAGAGGATCCCGGGGCAATGGAGACGGGTTAGACATTGGGAGCTCAGGGATAAGAGGGATCACAGGGACCCAAATACAGGCAAAAGCTGGTGCACTCACTATGACACGCTATTTCCCAGCCCACACTGAAAATTCTCACTCTCAATGCGAGAGGTCTCAACAATCCCAAATGTGTGCCTCCTCCAAAAGACACAGCTCCTCTCCAAAGATTGACACAGAATGAGGTCACAACTCTTTCCCCAGCTGTTCTTTTCATCTACCTTGGATAAGAAGGCGGGTGGCTATTTTAGTAGCCAAACATTTTAAGGGGACAGTGGGAGAAAAGGTGGCCGAAATCAAAGAGGTTGATGGGAGCAGGGCCATCGATAGTTTAGGTGTTGGTATGAATATTTTTGATGCCGAAATTGTGTTGCAAACCGCCAGAGTTACTGCTCCCGCAATCACCCTTCACCCGATATACGATCAATCCAGGGGCTGCCTCAATTGCCCATAGATAGGAATGGGTCCCCCCACACCCTTATACCAATAACCATTTCAAATACCGAGGGATGGTGCTAATAGTTTAAACAGGCCCAGTGGCTCAAATCAGGACAGGCTGTCTAGTACATTGTGCATTAATGTTCCTGCCGCCCCAAGTATGAATGGTTAATCAGGATGTCCTGAGTCTGCTGCCCGCTGCTTGCCCTTATGTGTTGGTACGGGCAGGAGTACCTACTTTAAAGAGGGATCAGTATAAGTCATGGGACCAGCTACGCAATAAATGGACAGACTGGCTATCAAGGCATAGAAGCTTCCATATATCCGAAATATAGGATATTAATATGCCATGCAGGGTTGGGTGAGCCAGTGCATCTACAAAAAATATCGAAGGGTAAAGTATTCAAATTAACTTTCGCAGACCTTCTTTGGCGAGACACCTATTAAGGGGTTGCGAATTCATAACACCTAACAGCACTAAAATAAGCGCACTACCCCTTGGTCATTTCTACAAACCAAGTCATGCTCCTTTCACCAACAATTCCTCTTGATTACAACCTCTATTAGGTTCCAGGCCTTATCCAGTCCTTATGAGGACTCTTACCTCAGCGACAGAAAACAAGCTGTCTCCCTCCCCCCTTTCCAATCGGTCTTCTCCCCGGTCCCTCACGGTGTCCCCCAGGGTTCCTCTAACAGTCCGATTCTTTTTAACGTTTACTTAAAACCTCTGGTCACGTTAATTAAGTCACACAACATGACCACAGTAAACTATGCGGACGACACACAGCTCCTTCTCTCGTGGGAAGGCGAAGACTCCATCTCCTTACAAGCCTTCCACGACTGCCTACGAGACACGGCATGCTGGTTGCACCGGAACTCACTTCAGTTCAACTCCTCGAAGACCGAGGTGATGTACTGCCCTGCGAGTCGCATACCCCGCCCTCTGCCCGCTGAGTTCTGGCCCCCGGAGAACTCCAACAACCCCCCACCAGTTACCACCGTTCGCAACCTGGGCGTCATGCTCAACCATCAATTGAGCATGGAAACACAGGTCTCAAGAACAGTCGCAACCTGCACCGGCCTTATGCGCTCACTGCGCAAAGTCTTGCCTCTGCTTCCATCCTCCGCCAGAGCACTAGTAGTCAGGTGTACTATTCTTAGTCGCCTTGACTACTGCAACGCCCTGCTGCTTGAATCTCCGGCGACACTACTGGACAGACTCCAACGAGTCCAGTCGGCAGCAGCCAAACTGGCTCTGGGATGGACCAGGAGATCCTCGGCCACTGCCGCACTGGCCGAGCTGCATTGGCTGCCTTTGAGGCAACGCATTGCCTTCAAGGCCCTTTGCCTGGTCTTCAAGGCACTACATGGAATAGGACCCAGACCTCTTCAACGTCTGTTCTCCTGGTATACCCCCACCAGAACACTTAGGTCCACAACTGCTTGCCTCGCGAGAGTGCCCAGATGTAAGAAGGCCAGGATGGGAGGAAGATCGTTCAGAGTAGCTGCAGCCAAGCTATGGAACAGTCTGCCTGCCGACATTCGCCATATCCCTCATCTCCTCCCATTCAGGAAACGTATCAAAACTTGGCTCTTTCCCCTGTCCCTATAAAAAACCGGCCATTCCCAGCCCGCCCCCGTCTATAAACCACATGAGTAGCTACCAGCGCCAGGATACCTGCCAGGTGACAGTCGCGCTTTATAAATATTTTAAATTAAATTTAAATTAAATCTGAATTAGAGACCCAAGACTGACTATCAACTTTTGGGGAAAATACTGATCCTGATATTAGGTTACCTCTTGCCCTGCCAGTAACTGAGTGTACTATTCCTACAACCCACTTATCCCCCTTATGCAAACGAAGGCCTCAGCAAGTTCAGACCTCCTCATCTTAAGCTGGAATGTTGCAAGGTTGTACTCTAAACTGGTTAGTGGAAACATGAATCTTATTAACATCTGTTTACAGGCCCTGTTGCACACCCAGTGGCTATCAGCGCCTTTACCAAACTCAGTGGAGCCATTAAATCCTTGCTGTCAAACCCATTCGTACAGTACTGCGCGAACCTAGATGGTTCAATCAGGAGTGCTCAATTGTCAACAGGAAGCTCCACAAGGCCCTATCTCAAAGCCCTAGGTGTAGTTTAGTTTAGTTTATTGCTTGATTGATTAAAATTCTAGCAGTACACACAACGATATAACATTTGTAAACGAATACATATATATGACATAATTTAATTTTGCCTTAAAAAGCGTAATGGATATACTTTAAAATCGTACGATATCCTGGCTAAAAAGTTCATACAGTTTGTTTTGCAGTGAAGGTATAAATTTGAAGTAAGGCTAAGGGTGTGTCCCCGCCTGGGGGTGACGCCAATGTCCGTAAATCTAATAGTCTATTGTGAGGGCGTGAACAACTGACTCAGAGTCAGAACGTAGTGGAAGTCTAAGGGAGTTGCCGGTTAAAAGAGCTTGGGTGTGCGCTACTGTGCTCAGGCAGTGGCAAAAAGCTTTATTTGGGCGGTTTTCATAAAGCGGACGAAGCTGCAGGTTAGTTTTACATTGGCCCCGCTGAAGCATGCCTTCACTGCCTGTCTGCACGTCCGAATGTGCATTTCATTTATATGCGGTTTTAACAGTTCTCTCCTCTCCTGGTCTAGGCCCTTACATATGCATAGGAGATGCAGCATATCTTCTTTGGTTTCTCCGCATAATCTGCATTGGTTAGATGTAAATGAACGTCTCCAGGGGGGCAAATGGGGTTTAACAGGAAGGATCCCCATCCTCAGTGCCAAGAAGCCTTCCTTAGCTGGCCCAGGCCCTAGGTGTGATGATTAGGTCAAGTCCTTAAGGTTGACATATAAGCAGGCTATTGCTAATAGGAAGGAACGGTTATTAGGTGAGCACTGGTATGCGCTCATTAATGTTGCCAACTTAAATAATGGGAATATATTTTGGACTACCATTAAAGAGTTAAGATCAATGGGACAACCGTTCACTCCCATCAACTGCAACATAATGAGCGCTACCTGGGAAAGTCACTTTTTCACTTTTTACCAGGAGCCTGCTTTTGAATCCGACCCTTTGATTAACAGGGTGCCACCTGGAGTCTCATTATAAATAAACGAGGTTGAGGAGGCTATATGTCAGAGTGCGGGCAATAAAACTCCTGGCCCTGATGGGTTGTCCATCGATCTTATTAAATATAAACCAGATTTTTGGGCCCTACTGTTGTTAAATATTTTTGATATTCTAACCAATGCCCCACTGCCTAAGACATGGTGTACTAGCACGATCGTTCCCATTTTTAAAAAGGGCGATTGCACACAGCCTTGTTGCTGTAGACCGATCTCCCTGCACAGCCGTGCCTTCAAATAAGTCCAATAAATCACTCATGTTAATCCATATTTACTCCATTTTTATCAATCTTTTTATCCTTTGTTTTCTTCGATTTATTTTACTCATTTCATTTCTTTGTCAACGTCTTTTCACAACAACACAGGAGAATAGTGTTTCCACAGGTCACAATTTATTCAAGAACACTCAATGCATTTCCGGATTACCCTTCATCAGGGGTTTATCTGGGGGAAAATATAAGCACAACTATCAATAAAATCCAACTTCTAAGTTTCTGTACATAAGCATCAAGCCAAGTGTAAAGCGTCATTTATCAGTGCTATCTACTACAACAGTCAAACAGTGTGCAACATTTCATTGCTCATTTTTCAAACTCCACAGCTCGGTCACAATACCCTCCTCAATTTAATACATCACGTAGCTCCCTTTTTGATGTGGAAACTAAACCGTTAATATAATTTACCTGTTAGTGGATTGGCAATCACATCCTTTGGGGAAACTTTAAAGTACATCAAGACCCCCAGTTTCCCCCTGAGCCCTTCATCTAATCTCTGTTCCAGTTTAAGCAATCGAAGAATTAAACCCCATACCCCGCTTACCGTGACTAGTGTTCATTGGCTATTTAAAAGCATCATTATAATCCCCTTTACGCGTGTTATCAGAACTTTCCCGTACCATCTCACGGTCTATCTGCGGTTACCCCGGCACTCCTTTACAATCAGTGTCATGATTAGGGGTGTCCATAGATAGAGTGCGTACAGATTCATATTGATAAAGAGCCAGGTCTTCAAGGCCTTACAGAATGGGTTTCCAGAATCGAAATTGAAAGCGGAAGGGAGTTCAACAAATTGTCCGCAGCAAGCGAAAAGGACCTCTCCCCCATCTAGATTTTCCGAATCTAGGCACAGTCACCGAATTACTTTAAACTCAATTCTCCGACCCAAAGGAAGCCAAAGAAGGCTATGGAAGGTAGCCGCAACAGAGTGGAATTTAGGAAGGCCCATCACCAGCCTGGCAGCAGCATTCTGCACAAGTTGGAGTCGGTGTAGGAGACCCTTATTTATGCCTACAGAAAGGGCATTGCAGTAATCCAATGTGAACAACACAAGGGCCACCACTGCCTGTTTCCGCGTGGAGGGGGAGAGAAATTGACATATCTTTCTGAGAGTTCTTATCATTCCGAAGCAGGTGGAGACTTCTATTTATTTGGGGGCCCAAGGAGAGGGAGGTATCAACTATGATGCATTGATTTTTGGCACTGAGGCCAGGGCGAGGGCAAGATCCAAGCGTATCTGGCCTCCAGGCCCTGGACCAAATCTCCTGATTGTCTCCGAAAATTAAAATCTCAGTTTTGTCCCCATTGAGTCTTGGATAGTTCTCTGCCATCCATGCAGCTACCGCCTGAGAGCTTCTTTAAGAGAGGTTTAACCACGGCCGTTTTCCAGGCAGTGGGATACTGGCCAGAAGTCATAACGGCATTAAGAACTACGGTCAAAGTAGGAACAATAGCCTCCATTCCTAGATTCAGGAACTTCAGGGGACAGACCTCCGTGGGGGTGCCAGATCTAACTCCACTTAACATCCGCTCAGTGTCTTCTTGAAGTATAGGGGGAAAGGCGCTCAAGTAGCAATCCTTTGGAGGAGCTACCAGAGAATCCGAAGGACAATCGGCCTTTGACCCTCCGACATTGGATATCTCAAATATATGTCCTTGATTTTGTCATACAAAAGCATGCCCTTTTATCACGTAGCTCCTGGGAGACCTCGGTGTTGGCAGAGGCCGAGGGGGCTAGGAGGGAATTAATAACAGTGAAGAGTTCCCTCTGGGATTTGATGGATTACGTCATTTTGGAATAGTAGATTACCTTTTCCTCATTAATAGCTAGCCTATATTCCTTCAATCTGAGTTTATGGAGGTCCCTTTCGGCAGGGATAACTCACAGCGCCATATTTTTTCCTGCTGTCGGCATACCTGCCTAAGGTTTCTCAACCTTTCGGTGAACCAGGGCGCTGAAGGGCATTTTCTGGCCACATAATGGTCCTTAAGAGGTGCAAGAGAGTCCAGGGCCGCCAAGAGCCAGTTGGAAAAATCATCATAGATTGAGTAAACAACTAGGTGGGGGAGACTGCAATAACTGCTGAGCTTAATTAGAAGACCCTCCTTATTTATGCAGCTACGGTTTCCCTTCATCTCCACCCTCTTCTTAAAATTGGGATCTGGGTGGGATTCTGCAATTCGTAGAAAAAATGGAATGGCTTAATGATCAGACCAAGAGAGTGGGATGGGATCATTCACCTCTACCCTCGGATCGTTAGAGAAGATCCCGTCCAGAATGTGTCCGCCTAATGGGAGGGGCTCCTCACCAGCTGAGGAAGGCCACAGGAGTCCATAGCTTCCAGGAAAACCTGTGTTTCAGAGCACAGAGTTTTCTCCAAATGGAAGTTAAAATCACCCAAAGAGTGACAGTGGATCTAGCCAAATAAGGCTCAATCCGATTGCTGAAGTCCTGATTAAACATTCCTCTGCGTCCGAGAGGCCAGTAACTGACCCCTCCCACAAAACTATCAGTGGGTAGGATCTTCAAGGAGAAATATAGGGCCTGATAGGGATCTGAGGGAGTTGTGAGGGCCTCAGTGAAGCACGAGAAGGTGTCTTTATAAAGTAATCCCAAACTTCTCCTATCAAATCTGGACAGAGCATACCCTGAGGGGATGGCCTTCACCAGGTCAGGCTCTGAGCAATCTCTATCCCAGGTTTCAGTAATAAATACCCAATCAGGCCTACTGGAGGAGACAAAATCATTAAATTCTGCTCTATGTTTATTCAGAGATCAGGAGATACCCTTAAAAGGACTGTTTCATGGGTAAGGGTAGGGCTGACACGTTTCCCCTTGGGTTTTTTAGCTACCCCCAATGGAATTACTGTCTTACAGTTAACACACTCATATAGCCCAATGCTCACAGTTCATCGACCTGCAGTGCACATCCTTCTATCCTTCTATCCTTGAAACTTCAAGAGCTGTCCTCTCGGGAAAACAAGGGGCTTACCAGGGTCAACAATAAAAAGGCCAGCGTCCTTGGCACAAGGCGTAAACTTGGCCAGACGGACACAGACAGGCGTGCCTTTGGCGCACCTGCTGCGTGCGTTCACCGGCGTCCGGCCCGGCATTCAGATTAAATAGCTGGGCCATTCAGGAACAACTAGAGCGCCGCCCATCGATCTGGGACAGGAAGTGGAGTAGAGCAGCAAGAGTGAAACACTCACTTCCCTCCATACAATTGGCGAGCCGTGGTGGACCGGGGAAAGAGAAAAAGACCCCCACAAGCCCCCACCCCCTCTCCCCAAGATGAAGAAAAAAGCAGAAGAGTGCCTGGAAAGAATGCAGTAACCCCACACAAGTAGGCAATTATAATCGTTTTTAAAACATTCCCCCCATTAGAACGCACACAATGATTCAATAAAATTTTAAAATCACAGTCACTTTCTAAACGCAGTAGCAGCGCAACAGCGTGGCAACTCTAATCAGGGTGAACCACCATCACGTGGTGTAGAGGAGGAGACAAACGTGATAATAGTTAAGGAACTGCTGGGCAAAACTGACCTAAAAAGGAACTGGGCCTGCACTGCACCCCCAACATGTTCCAAGAGTGGAATGTGGCTCCATCATATTATTATCAGAAGTTTGATAACAACAAGAATATTGCACAGAGGGAGTCAAAAGTTGAAGTAAAGAGACAAAAAAAACATAGATCAAGAAAGGGAAGAGAGAAAGAAGAAACAGGGGAAAGGGAAACATAGAGTTATAGGAATCCTTACCAGACAATTATTGTTTTTGTTCCCCCAAGGGTGGCAGCCACGCTGCACTACCTGTCATCCCAGAATACCTTGAAAGGAAGTCAAAAAATAATTTTGCATCAGACGACAATCACACCTCATCACATTTTACAAATAACCGTCCTGGATTTACAAAACAACCGAGCCCAGGGAGAACCAGAGTCCGACTTCAGCCTCCTTTACCAGCTATTGCTGCGAATGTTCAACAATTAACCGCCGTGGTCCCGCATGCGGCTGTGAACTATTCAAGTTTCACAGCAACAGCTTTGAAACAAAGGTTTCAGAGTACCGGAGGTGTTTCAACCCCCTCGGTCTCTGGGACACCGTTGTTTTGTTAATTAACACATTCTGCCCTCATCGGGCAAACAGTGCAATGCCCTTATAGTCGGCCATAGCAGCAGAACAGAACATTAAAGGACAATTCCCTTTGTAAAGGCCCTTGCCTTTGGAGCTACAACAAGCTTCAAAGCTATATTAAAGGTTTCAAATAATTACTGAAGGCATAAACATGGTTACTCAGTCAGAGAAATAATTATCATAATATTTGCAGGAGACTCACATAAAGGGAACCTCTAAAGTATATGAAAAGCCAGAATCAGAAATAACTCTAGCTGTAAAGTCAATAGACAGACCACACACAACAAATGTGTGCTAAGATATAAGAAAACATTTTTCTTTTTATAATATCAAATAGCAAACGGATATAGAATCTGCTCAGTTAGGAATCAAGGAAAAGTTCTTACGTTTTAAGACAGAGAGAACACATTATTGACATGGTTCACGATGAGGTAAAAATGACAGCAATCAATGAATGTTCATGAAAACATGGCACAACAAAATGTACTTTAATAAACCACACCTACAAAATGAATAATTAATGGTGACTCTTCCCCAAAAAGCCACAAGTCATTTTACAAGGTAATTCCCGAACATAATAACTGGATCTTAATCACAGTATACGTTTCTGGCCATTCATCATTGACCTAATTTGTACGGGACCATTTGCTGATAGCTTATTAGTTGTTTATTAGAAATGCCTACAACTTGGACTCCTTTCCCAAGAGGGGTGGGTTGGGAGCTCCCGTCAGTCTGACTGTGGAACGGGAGGCACATTTATTGATTAAAAGTGATGCTGGATTCCCATTTACTTCTTCTACAAAAGGGCCACTCTGGGGGACCTCTAGGACTGCACTAAGCATGCAATCCTTCTCCCGTCTCAGGCACCGTCATTGTGTCTGATTCAGTCCAGTAGAAACTCCTAGTGTAGGAGGAAGTTGTGGAAAATCCTTATTAATCACTGAAGGATTTTGTTGAAATACTAAATTTGTTGAGAATTTGGCGTTCTATTCTGCACTGGGCTGTGGGACCATCAAGACTGAAGGCATGCTCCAATATATCTGACTTTGATTCTCCATGCTCGGCACAGAGGCCAGTTGGGCTGGGACCATCGGGACTGAAGGCATGTTCCAATATATCTGCCTTTGATTCTGCATGCTCGTCACAGAGGCCAGTTGGGCTGGGACCATTGACTGTGACATCCCATTCTGTGCCATCTGAATCATGTTCCATTTTCCCAGGTTCCTGCAAACATCGCAAGGAGCGAGTCTTAATCTGCACATTATTAGTGTTTGAGGTATTTCAATTGCCACTGCCAGTAAAACCTACACCCTGAGCAGGGCCGGACTGGCCGTAACGGGCTTCGGGTGTTTCCCCGGAAGGCTGGAAGAGTGGGGGCTGATTCTTCAGTGCTGGGAAACGTATTTGTTACTGGGGGCTGGTTTTGCTCTGGTGCTGCTATATCACCCCCAGCAACAAAAGAGGCAGGGGCTGGTCCGCCAAAATTGTCAGGCCTGGTTTGGGTTCCCAGTCTGGCCCTGACCCTCCACTGCACCCCCTGAACAGGCCCCACCTCCTCTGCACCCCTGGACAGACCTCACCTCCTTTGCACCCCACTAGACAGGCCTCACTTCCTCTGCACCCCCATGGACAGGCCTCACCTATTCTGAACCCCCCAGCTCTGGACAGGTCTCACCTCACCTCCTCTGCACTACCTTGGACTGGCCTCGCCTGCAGCACCCCCCTTCCCTGACAGGCCTCACCTCCTCTGCACGGCACCACACCACAGAACAGGCCTCTTCTGCAACCCCCACCAGAAAAGCATCACCTCCTCTGCACCCATGGACAGGCCTCACCTCCTCTGCACCCCTGGACAGGCCTCACCTCCTCTGCACCCCTGGACAGGCCTCACCTCCTCTGCACCCCTGGACAGGCCTCACCTCCTCTGCACCCCTGGACAGGCCTCACCTCCTCTGCACCCCTGGATAGGCCTCACCTCCTCCGCACCCCCTCAGGACAGACCTCATCTCCTCTGCACCCCCGACCCTTGCAGGACATGCCTCATCTCCTCTGCCCCCACATGGACAATGTCAGAAGTTGGCCTGGTATATGCTGTCCACTAGTTATAAGGGGCACCTTGTACCAGTCCAAACAACCCTTATTGATGATAGCTATGGAGAGCAGCCTTCAGGCTAAGTCTTGAAGGAATGTAAAGCAGCTTTTTTTTACCAGTCTATAATCTCATGAATGACCAAATGAAAGGAGAACCACACCAGGTATATATATAAAATATATGTATTTATTCTAAAACACACCCCCTAGTCTCTTTATGAGGCTAGAAATCGAAGTACACAAGTTACAAGTCAAATACTCACAGTAAATAGCACAATAGGCCCCAGGGGGGGACCGAACCATATTCTAAAATAGTGATATAAGAACCACGACTTGACTAGATATAAGGCCTAGAGCCTGTAGAATCACTGGGCCCCTTCAGAACCACCCAAGGTAGTGACACAGGGGACCACGGGGACGCGTGCAGTGTGGGAACACAGCCGCAAGCGCCGTTAGCTTCTATGGGGAAAGTCGCGGTTGGAAATTTTAAGTTTCAGGACACTTAGGAGAGGACTAGGAACAAACCCTTTTGGAATTAGATAGTTCTAGGGCCAAAACCCATGGGAGCACTGGAGTACTCGTGTTACCTAACCCAGGAAAGCCGGGAGCATAGGTGCCAAATGGTGTCGGGTCGCGTCGTCGTTTTCAATGACGAGTTGCTGCAAAGTGCTGCTGACATGAAGAGGAGAAGTGTCCGAAGAGATCCAAGTCTTGATCGAAGATGAGAAGAACCTGAAAGCAGAGGGGACAGAGTCTCAGTCACTAGTCAGTGACCAGGGGCACGAAAGTCGAATGCCCACCGATGTCGGGTACTTCAGGTGAGATGAGGGGAAGCTTGACTCTTCAGCCACGAGGACCAGGAGGCGTCTACGACAAGCAGAAGCAGGAATCAAGCTCGCCCACAAAGGATGTCAAACGCTGCAGCGTCAGTGCCCGGATTGGACACAACAAGCCTCGGCAACAGCAACCGACGCAGAAAGAAAACAATGGCTTCGGAGTGGACCAGCAAGGTCCAGGCGACTCACCAAGCGATGGAGAGTCAGGGCACGTCTGAAGCAACCAGGGAAGCCCAAGGAAAATCTGAATTGCCTTCTCAGGTACCCACAAGTCAACGGACAATGGATTGTGAAGGTACCTCGAGCTGAATCACAAAATGGCAGCCCTCGGTTCACTCGGAGTGGGTAGGCAAGCAATCTTCAGTGGATTCTCTGCTCGGGGTCGGGCTACAAGTTATCCAAAGCACAGCTTTGAAGAACGTCGAGAAACTGATATACTTGCAAATGTGCATGGTGTCCAGGAGTTCCGGTTCCACATTACCCACAATGGCTACAGGTCTCGGCTTTGCTGGGGACTCAGATCAGCCTCGGGGAAGTCTGGAAATCCACCTCTGGTGTTGCAAAGTCTTTGGCTTCTGGCGAAAGCTTCGGAGATGCAGACTGGTCAGATGCGTCTTTGGTGCCTGCCAAGCAGGGGAGTAACTCTTTTACTCCAAGGGAGATTCTTTAGTCATCTGGCGTTGAACAGATCGTCGAAGGTCCAGGATTCAGTTTCAGAGTTTCGTCCAGGGATATCTAAAGTTCTGGTTACAGAGGTTCCTTCATTAAACCCAAGGAATGGGTTGGACTAGCTCTAGGGACCCACCTATGGGAGGGTTTGGAAAGAGGAGGGGCTACACCGATTTCCTTTGTTCAGTTTTGCACCAGAGCAGGGGCTGGCAGCCCCTGGGGCTGGTTTGAACTGGACTATGCACAGGAACACCAAATGTGCACCCAGTACAGACTTCAAAGCACTCTTGGAGTGCTCCCACCCAGCCCCAATACACAAAAGCCCGTCTGGGAGCTGGTTACACCTCCCTGTGACAGGAAAACTATTGTCAAGGCCCCCCTGCCGGAGTTTCGGTCAGCAGCAGGAGGTCAGACTTGTGTCTGTGGCTGCAGCATCCATTTTGTGATGCCAGGGCTCTTTTAAGCTGGCACAGGGTATACCTGTGCTGTCATGCCTCTCCCTCTAGAAGGGCGGGATCAAACTCCCACACCAGTTGCTGGTGTGGGGGTATGATTCCAAGGTGGTTGACACCAAACACAATATGTTTCCATGCAGCCAGTCCAAAGTTAGCATTTACCGCAAGGTTATAATGCACTTAAGAGTAGATAAAGCCAGGCAGTGGTATTTGATTTAGGTAACAAAGCGCCACATAGAATAATTACACACATTATTTTAAGGAACCCAGTATTTGATGGTGCTAAAAGGTGAGGAGAACCACCCCAGTCCTCAGAGTAGGCCTCTGGCTTCTAGAACAAATGACACTCCTTAGCACACGTCTCACTTATAAAGTAACATAAGTATGTAACACGTTTCCACAAATTCAAAATTAAATAATGCGCAAAAGATCAGTCTTCCTTCTTCTTTGTTGGTCACTTTATTATGTGCAAATCTTCCCAGAAATTATCTACAGCCAACACGTGTTTCGTCCCAAACGGGAGGTCGTCCCGCGACTTTCTCAAGAAAAAAGACACAAAAAGACAAGTATACATATTGGAAAAACAGCCCAATTGATAACAAACAAACCATACTATATCAGTATTGAGAAAGTCACCAATCAAGTGTAACTAATGCTTGTGGTGGGATAAGAAATCAATACAAAAATCCAACAACACAATAACACAGAATATACCTTTGTAAAACAGTAGGTCTCTGAACTTAATAGCGATGGAGAGACCAAGTAAGTGCGCTTAGTATAGTAAGAGCCAGCTAAAACTCTCCCACACTAAACGGAGTGAGAACTTTCCGCTGGTAGAGCGATCGTGAGAAGTGTGAATCATTACGAGGGCTAAGGGTCATATTAAAAGAAATCTGAAGCGTGCACTGAATAGGTAAAATAAAATAGTGATGTGAGTAAGTGAAACTTAGACACTAAAAGCAAGTCTTATTTGAGGGTATATAAATACCTATCTCCTGTATGAGAACTGATTCTGTAAAACAAGCAGAAAGATTTGTATATATCAATCCATAATTTGAAATTCAATGTTTGAGATTAGCTTTAAGACTAGTGCCTTTAAAATGGACCTACTTATTATGCGGTGATAATTTCAAAACGCAATGGGTTTCAGGTGTGGTAGCGTCTATGATTCCGAACGGATTTCACTGGTTTCTACAATCTTCTTAGTGCTGCAAAAATGTGAAATCACTAAATAATGCTTATTTGGAACCGTATTTCCTACTTAAGTCACTAATCATTACTAGCAACAAAGTCCTTGCTATTCTTTATTAAAAAGCTTCAGAGCAACTGACGTGTTGTTTAAATATTATAGTTTGCTTAATGAACATGCAGATTGACAACTCAATCGAAATGAAGTATCCTAACCCAAAAGAAATGCCAACGAAAACCCATGCAGTATACTGTTTGTAATGAATACCTGCATATTTGGGCCATACTTACCAAAATCTGCCTTCTTATGCTATGTGCAAAGAATCTTATTGTGAGCGTCATAGTCTTAGTTTACCGTCGTATCGCAACCATAAGTTGGCGGATGTGAAGAGCCGGTGTAGTTAGAATGGCCGCCAAGTTAGAATAGAACGCTAAGACATCCTCTCTGTTTATACCATGAGAGTAGGGAGTGAATTCACAAACAACATGAACACGCTGTTTACATTTCTGGTATTCAAACTAGTTTGGGAAACTTCTTCGCACAAGCATACTCGGCATCAAAGATAAATGGTGGCATCGCGGAGGATTCTCTTAAGAGTGAAACAAGGTAAAAAATAATGCTAATGCTGAGGTGGTAGCACGACTCAGGAATTCTAGATTCTTCTAATGTTGAGTTTGCGATAACATTAACATCGTTATATGTCTTCATGACAACTTTTAAATATTTTGTTTTTTTAAGGGGGCATACTATAGCCAGTTGGGGTTTTTGAGCCTATACATAGGTACATTAGGAAGAATGTGTACTTTTACGTGTCACCTCTTGTTCTAACATTAACAAGATGTAGTTCTCAGAGTGTTTAACATTCTAACTGAACCGGCACTTCACAACCACCAACTTATGGTTGCGATACGACGGTAAACTAAGACTATTTTTTGGTTCCTCTCGAGGTACCTTCGCAATCCCCTGTCCGTTGACTTGTGTGTACCTGAGAAGGCAGCTGTAACTTTCTTTGGGCTTCCCTGGTTGCTCCAGATGTGCACTTACTCTCCATAGCTTGGTGAGTACCCTGGACCTTGCTGGTCCACTCCGAAGCAATTATTCTCTTCCTGCATGGGTTGCTGTTGCCAAGGCTTGTTGTGTCCAATCCGGGCACCAATACCTTGTGGGACAGCTCGAATCCATCTCCTGTTTGTCGTCGACACCTCTTGGTCCTCGTGGCCGAAGAGTCTAACTTCCCCTCATCTCACCTATAGTATCCGACATCGGTGGACATTCGACTATTGTGCCCCTGGTCACTGGCAAGTGACCCACACTCTGTCCCCTCTCCTTTCAGGTTCTTATCATCTTCGATTCAGCCTTGGATCTCTCCGACACTTCTCCTCTTCCCGGCAGCAGCGCTTTGCAGCAACTCGCCATTGAAAACAACGACGCGACCCGACACCATTTGGCACCTATGCTGCCGGCTTTCCTGGGTTAGGTAACACGAGTACTCCAATGCTCCCGTGGGTATTAGCCCTAGAACCATCTAAGTCCAAAAGGGTTTGTTCCTAGTCAACTTCTAAGTGTCCTTAAACTTTAAATTTCCAACAGCGACTTTCCCAATAGAAGCTAACGGCGCTTGCGGCTGTGTTCCCACACTGAAAACGTTCCCCGTGGGTTCCCTGTGTCACTACCTTGGGTGGTTTGGAAGGGACCCAGCGATTCTACAGGCTGCAGGCCTTGTGTACAGTCATGTCGTGGTTCTTATACCACTATTTTAGTATATGGTTTGGTCCCCCCCCCCCCCCCCCGGGGCCTATCGAAAACTGTGATATTTACTGTGAATATTTGACTTGTAACTTGTGTACTTCAACTTCTAGCCTCATAAAGAGACTAAGGGGTGTGTTTTAGAATAAATACATGTATTTTATATATATACTCGGTATAGGTCTCATTTGGTCATTCAAGAGATTATAGACTGGTAAAACAAGCTGCTTTATATTCCTTCAAGACTTAGCCTGAAGGCTGCTCTCCACAGCTACCACTAGGACAGCTTTCAATAAAGGTTTTCTTTAATCTATCATCAATAAGGGTTGTTTGGACTGGTGCATGGTTCCCACTATAACTAGTGGACAGCATATGCCAGGCCAACTTCTCACACTCACCTCCTCTGCATCCCTGGACAAGCCTCACCTCCTCTGCACCCCTGGACAGGCCTCACCTCCTCTGCACCCCTGGACAGGCCTCTCCTCCTCTTCAGCCCCTGGACAGGCCTCACGTCCTCTGCCCCCTTGACAGGCCTCCCCTCCTCTGCACCCCCTGGACAAGCCTCACCTCCTCTGCCCCTGGACAGGCCTCTCCTCCTCTGCCCCCTGGACAGGCCTCTTCTCCTCTGCACCCCTGGACAGGCCTCTCCTCCTCTGCACCCCTGGACAGGCCTTTCCTCCTCTGCACCCCTGGACAGGCCTCTTGGTGCTTCTCACAGGTCTCTCAGTGAAGGATTCATATTAAGGACAGAGGAACCCAGAGTTCATTCCCCCCATACAGCGCCTATGACTCCGCCCTGAGCCTCGGAGCGCTATCCACAGGCCCAGAAGAGAGACACTGCTCCCCTGGACAGGCCTGACCTCCTCTCCAACCCCCTGGACAGGTCTCACCTCCTCTGCACCCCTGGACAGGCCTCACCTCCTCCTTTCCTCACTCAGGCTTATCAGCAGGAAGAGCTGAGCTCTCCTGACGTCACCATGAATGCCAGGGGCGGTTGGGGGGGGGGAATCTGATCCATGGGTTCATAAATTGCAGCCAAGTGAGTTAGCAACTCTCCTACCTGAGCAGAAACCTGTCCAGGCTCTCTCCTCCTCAATGGGGTCGCAGATCTGGGGTCTGAGGGGTGGGGGGGGGGGGGGGGGGAGCAGGTCTGGGGTTTGAGGTGAGGCAGGGGCAGATCTGGGGTCTGAGGGGGGCAGGGGCCAGATCTGGGGTCTGTGTGGCTCTGAAGATGGAGGTAACTGCCCACCAGACAGGGCTCCTTCCTCCTCTGCAGCAGGCTGCATTCACGAGGACAGGCTGGAAGTGATGTCACCACCGCTGCTTGTGCTGTTTCTGCCGCCGCTGACCCGGAAGAGGAAACCCTCCTCCTTTTCATTCAATGTGTGCTCAGTGGGTTTCATCGTCAGGCGAGAAGCGCCCTCTGGTGGCCGCTGACGGAACCGCCGCCTCCAGGCTCCAGCAGTGAATACATTTCACACAAACAAGCATTTATACCTGGAAAGACCTGGGGTTTCAGATGTCACAGACATGAATGTTTTTAAGGGTCAGACAGTTCAAGTACAGGGCCTAACACATGGCTGCTGCTGTGGAAAAGTATTCATAGCTTCACTTCAGATGAGCATCTTCCAAACACTGACGTAAAGGACTTGAGAGTGTTTACAGAAAGGTGACAATCTGTATTTCAATGAATATATCTGAATTTCAATGAATATATCTGTATTTCAATGAATATATCGGTATTTCAATGAATATATAAGTATTTCGGTCAGTTTTGCAATCAAACTGGACAGCTTATTTATTCTTTTAAATAATTTATTTGCAGTTTTTCAAATCTACAACGTGCTAGATAGCAAAGTAAACAGAGGTAAATACCATGGAGTTTTAAACACCAGATCAAGTACAATGTGGCATAGGTCATGTGTCAAAGCGACAATTGAAGGAACAGCTTATTTCTAATTTTCCTGTGTCTGTGGCTTATTCCTTATATTTGATCCGGTTTTATATCCTCAAACAAGACTGAATTGTAGGTTCTAATTAGGTTTTGAGTTTCTGGTTTGAGAGCACAACTGTCTCCTAAAATATTAAGATAGCGGCCTCTTCCAGGCTTTGTTGTTTTGTTTACAGTAACCACCTCCCTCTCTCAACAAAGATTCACTGACAAAAAAGGAAGCAATTTATCTTTGAAACAACTAATTCCTAAGATAGAGATATCAAGTATGAACCAGAAATTTCTCACACAGTTTGCATTGTATCATAAAAATGAGTGGGTGTTACTGATCTGAGGAACAGGGGAGGGGCATTTCACTACTTGAAAATATTCTACTCCTTCACATAGGCCCCTATATCATAGTTAGGGCTCCCGGTTTTATGGTATTTATTTTTTTGCCATTTTTTCTGTATTTATCCACATTTAATTTTGCCACAAGCAAAAGACGACCCTACAGTTAGTATTTTTCCACATTTATTTAAATTGACAATTTTATTAGTTTTCTAGTACAATATAGTATATATTTAGGGCTCCAGGTTTTATGGTATTTATTTTTTGAACATTTCCGTCTGTATTTATCCATATTTATTTCTTCATCATTTTATCTGTATTTATCCACATTTATTTTTGCCGCAAACAAAAGAAAATGCTGCAGCTAGTATTTTTTCACATGTATTTAAATAGACACTGCACACTTTCTCTCAGTTGTTATAGGTTTAGATATATTTATATATACCTAAAATCAAATAAACACAATATATTCATCTGAAAACTTTGCAAAATAATTTAAAGAGAACATAGGCCTAAACAGACCTTGAGTAACTTCCATTAAGAAACCTTTACTGTGGGTCTGTATACTAGGGACCAGAGGGAGGATAGAACTAGCTTTTTGTAAACAGCTTTAAATCCTGTCAACTTGTCACATTTGCTGTGCATTCAAAGACAGAGGTCAAATGACAAGCTGTGTCTATGAAGAAGCAACCCATTCTTCTTTCTCATTGCAGAATAACTTGTCTGGGATTATTTAGACCTACATAAGAATTCTTTTGGCAGATTTTTCTACTATTTTGTTTTTCCAGTGTACACTATTTATGCCTTGCTAAAGGTGACTGTTCATATTTTTGAGGGCAAGTGTGAGTGAAATGCTTTTTTTCAAAATCGGAAATATTCTTCCCCTGGAGCAAACACATGGAACTGGCCCTGGAGGTCTTGCAGTGCTTTACCCGAGCACCAGTTAAATGTACGTGTTTATATGCATTGTTTACAGGAATGTGGAAATTAAGTGATATTCCCAGAATCACATGAAGGTTTTCGGATGCAGCATCCTAGATCACTCAATGAAAGTATTTAAATTGATTAACTGGCCTAAAGTGTTACACCCTGCAACAAAAGGGCCACAGAATTGCGTACACAATAAAGCTATGTACTGCTCGCCCTCCCCCTTCCCCTCTGAAGCAAACCTAAAGACAAGGGGCTGCTTAAAGCGCCGACCAAGGTAAAGTAGTGCACATTCAATAGGGGAAGGCACTCAGAGGCAGGAGCAACAGGCTCTAACACTGCCCAGCTCACCTGTATACTGCGAAGCACTCTCAGATTACGAGACCTAGCACACATCCAGAAGTGACACGGGGAGAGCATGCTGGATGGGGATGACTACCCCAGGCTCCCCCCAGGGGTCCTGATGAATGACCTGCAAAAGGTGAGTGTCAAAGGCGTCTTCCCTCTTAGTAGGAAGCCTTTCATATGCAGACAGATGGCTGCCGCATTTCCCTTGGCATTAGATTAGGCAACCCTGGGGTGAAACACTGCCCGGGCTCAACTGAATGAAGTACGCTCAGACTACGAGACGTGGCACACGCTGAGTGCAGCTGCATTCCTCTGTGCACTAGACTAGACAATCTTGGGCTGAAGCACTTTGTCGAAATCTTGTTTGTTAGTATTTTTCCGTTTATATTTATAAATACAGACAAAGGAAAAAAAGTTTTCCGTCTGCATTTATATGTGAAAATCGGTTTAAACGGAAAACCGTGAGCCTTATATATTGTACTAGAAAACAAATACCAAGCATTGGCATAGCCAATAGGTCTCGCCTTTGGGAACTTATAAGTATTTAGATATGCAGCGCAATATCCTTGGTGCAACAACATCAACTGTTGCATGGATAAACACTTATAGGTCCCAAAGGCGAGACCTATTGGCTATACCAATGCTTGATAAGGTTTATCGTTCGATAATGGGGCCACTTTTATGTTGGTGCCAAGATAGGAAGGAAGTGCACGTGAAAGTGGCTCATACATGAATAAATGGGACTGTGCCAGCGCTGGCATCAGGCTATCGTGCTGTGCCAGGCCTCGCTGCCACTTACTAATTGTAACCGCTACAGCCTGTGATGCCCACAATGCTACAGACCTAGAGTACCAGCAGGCTAAGGGGTCCCTGCTCTCAGCAGCAGCGGTCCCTCCATTTAGTTAGTGCAGGCTGTGATGCCAACTGAAAAGGGGCTCCAAATCCGAGACAAAAATAAATTTAAAACAAATACAAAGTGGTCGGGGTACCTATTGCATGGACTGGGCAGTCAGGTAGGCAGTGTTACCAGGCCCACTATAGACATTTGGGTCCTTCAGAGGGAACCAGGCAGCCAGGGGCTCCTCTGGAGAGTTCAGGTACTGGAATAGTACGGGTGCCTATGAGATGGTAGTGTGGCCAGACCCAGTGCAGTGTAGTGCTGTGAGACAGCCAGTAGTGTCAGGTGGCAGTCATGTGGATAGTACATAAAAGCTACAGTGGATGAGACATCGCTTCAGTCCTTGAGATGTCCGTCTTCCTGACAGACTCGAGGTTCTGACGGCGCTCAAAAGGCGCGCGAGGCAGCTCCCGCACTGTAACAAAACCTGCTGCCTCTCCCCGGAGATTAGTCCCTTCTCTCTGTCTATTCACATGGAACCCTGTCTTGCCTATTGAATGTATGAAGGATAATTTCAAATAATAAAGCGCCAATAGGCTGGTGTGCCAATTCTCTATGCAGCATGACAATTGTGTTCATCAAATAACAATGTTTTCCCCCAAAAAACCTGAACGCAGACATGCCCCAGAGCAAACATAAATAAATGGTGTTTTCTATCAAACTGTTTCAAAGATTGAAAGACAAACTGATTCTGAAGAAAAATTATTTGTGTTGCGGGTCTCGCTATTAGAATATCTAAACCACAAAGGCAGTCACTATGGAAATCGCTGAGAAACAATTGATCTAAAGGGCATTTGCAATTTAGCTCTACCTGGCGGGTCTGATAGCAGTCTATGCGAGAAGGGAGAGTGTCGAGGTGAGATTTAATAGCCCTTAGTCTTGAAAGAAAGCCACCATTATGCCACTGTACCAATTTTTGTATATTGCAACAAGGTTTTTATAGTTGTCAGTGCGACGGAACAGCCTTGAAAAGGGAGCAATTTTAGGTTGCTGCAAAAGAAAAAATCTTTAAGCTGCTGTTTGCCTAGGGAAGGAGAAGTTTGGTCTAAAGACGAAAAATGATGGCATTGGACCATGGGAAAGTATGTTCAAATCTCGGCCTTGACCCAACATCATGTGATTCTGGGCAAATCATTTAATCTCCTTGTGACAAAAAAGTGACATAGTCTGGTTCTTTTGTAAAGCTGTCTTATACCTGTGGGCCAGGTTTGCCCTATAAAGAAACTACATGTTAAGAATAGTTGCCAAATGCTTTCTGGGAGATGCAGTTTGGGTTCATCCTAGTGCTCTCGTTGAACTACGGAGAAACGTGAGTATGGCAGGAGGCATGGTGTCTTTAAACCCTCCCCCTCCCGCTACCAGTCTAGGGGGCACAGGTCCTTCAGCAGATCGGAGGGGCTGCTCTAATTGTTATTCACCAGTCTGTGAAGGTAGCCTGGAAATGTGACCTCTGCTTGGTGCATTTCCAGCAGGCCTTTCACACCTCATTTACGCAGGGGCGTAACACAGGACCCTGCAGCCCCCGCAGTGGGGGGGGGGGCCCTAAGCTCCAGAGGGCCCCCATCGGCACTGCACTATGCCCAGAGAGCTCCTGATTGAGCCTGGAGGGGGCCCCTCTGCATGCCGTGCAGGGAGGCCCCCTCAATTTTCGTTACACCAGTGCATTTATGGTGATGGGAGGGGAGGGGCAGGAGCAAATCACAAGCCCTGAAGCCAGTGGCGCAACTAGAGCCACATTTAGTGGGGGTGGGGGGCTGGAAAAACATTTTGGGTCTCCCAGCAATAGTTAGATTGGAGATACAAAGGCTCTAGATGTAGTGACAAAACAACAAAGACTCATTAACAAGCTAGAGGTCTTTAAAAGACCTGTGAAGTACTCGGGTGCGGCTCTGTGTGTGCCCGGGAAGCTGTCTCAGCCCAGGCAACCACACACGAGGGGGGGCCTGTCTGCAGCTGAGGGATGTGGCAAGTCACCTTGGCTGGAGCACATCCCTCAGCTGCAGACGTATCGGTTCAAAATTGTAGTAATGAATTGTAAACATAAAAAGATAAACTATATGAACCACAATGCCCCAGGAACTAAATCATGTGACTAACATGAAGTAATGATTGGTTTAAATACAGGAAGTACTTTGGGGGCGGCACTGTGATAAAGTTCTAGGTTAGAACGAAACGCGTTGGTGTTTGTTTGTTACGGAAAAACCTAATAAAATCTGAGATTTATCAAGAAGTTTGCTGTGGTGCGATCCGTTGCTTTTCATCAGGAAAGTGTGGAGAATATAGAGCAGGTTGCTCACCCGCGGGACACCGCACGGCTGTAACATAAAAGCTACAGTGGATGAGACATCGCTTCAGTCCTTGAGATGTCCGTCTTCCTGACATACTCGAGGTTCTGACGGCGCTCAAAAGGCGCGCGTGGCAGCTCCCGCACTGTAACAAAACCTGCTGCCTCTCCCCGGAGATTAGTCCCTTCTCTCTGTCTATTCACATGGAACCCAATAGGCAAGTTGCAGGCACATGCTTTAGGGCCATCGGACTATTGAAAAGGGTGTTCCCTTATATTCCTGATAGTCACAGGAAAACCCTAGTCCAGGCACTTGTGATCAGTAGACTGGACTACTGTAATGGCCTTCTATTGTCAACTAATGAAGGCCAACTAAACAAATTACAAGTAGTCCAGAATACGGCGGCAAGGCTAGTTCTCAATGTTCCATCGAGAACTCCCTCCCGTCCTCTACTAGCTAAGCTCCATTGGTTGCCAGTGCGGCAACGCACGAAGTTCAAAATTCTCTGTACCATTCATAGATGCCTGACAGGAAAGGGCCCCAAATATCTGACCAAAGCTTTTCAACCCTATGTGCCAGGTCGATCACTTCGATCGAGTAACCTTCATTTACTTCAGGTCCCCAAAATAAAAAAATCTCGCCTGGGTGGTCGTGCTCTTGCACATACAGGTCCCGCTCTCTGGAACTCCCTTCCCCTTAAACTTAAACTCATTACCAACCACTTATCCTTTCGCAAAACACTTAAGACCCATTTATTCACCACTAATTAATTTCAGTTTATGATTCTCATCTCTGTAGTGTTCAGGTACAGGTCTTATATTCCCTTCCAGCATGAGCGCGGAGATATCCCTTCGGGGATCTATTCAGGCGCTATAGAAGCATATAAAAAAAATAAATAAATAAATAAGCAGCGCCAAGCCGCGAAATTGAGCAAAACGTAAAAAAAAAAAAAAAAAAAATCTATATATTGAAGAAAACATCGCACACTACTATAGGTTCATCGATGACATTTTCATCGTGTGGCGGGGTAGCAAAGAAAAAGCATTGGAATTCATTGAAATGATTAACATCAACAATCTGAATCTCCATTTTACCCACCACATAGACAACTCCAGCCTAGAATTCCTGGATGTCAAACTATATGTAGTTAATGGGAGAATAGAGAGTACCCTATTCAGAAAATCCACCGCTGGTAATGTCACACTCCATGCCTCCAGTGCCCACCCGAGGCACTTGATCGCAAGCATTCCCTATGGAGAACTGCTACGTTTAAAATGGATATGCAGCACGGACACAGAATTCAACACCTGTGCTGCGGAATCCATACGTCGCATGCGAGCTAGAGGCTATTCAGAAAAGATCCTAACATCAGCTCTGATCAAAACATCTTCGAGATCTAGAACGAGCTTACTTCCAGCCGCCACAGTTGAGAATCCTGTCCCGACCATTTCATCTGACCTTTCGGTCAATTTGGGGGCAAGTGACAGGGCCCAATGTCCTAGACTAATCACAGCCTATAGTGAGAACAAACGAAAAATCAGAGCCATCATCAATAAAAACTGGGGAATAGTACTCACTGACCCCGTTCTTAGAATGAGTTTGCCATCCAGCCCCACCATAACATTCAGTAGAGCAAGAAACATGGGAGCTGTGTTAGACCCTACCAGCCCAGAGATAAGAACTAAACCTAATTGGTTAAAGCCCAAAGATGGTTTCTATAAATGCTCTTCCTGTCGGGCGTGCAAGTTCGGGGTAAACACAACAGAATACCGCACACCATTCAGTCCCACACCACACAAGATAATGGGAAACTATAACTGCAAAACAGAATTTGCAGTATACGTTCTCTCATGTACCTGTGGGCTCAACTACATCGGAAGCACCAAGTTACAGGTACATGAGAGAATCCTTCAACATCTTCGTGCTATTTTGCATAGTGATCCCAATTACCCAGTGGCGCGCCACTTCAAACAAGTCCATGGTAATAATTTATCTTGTTTATCATACTATGTGGTATCATCTGTACCAAAACTTCGCAGAGGAGGGAATAGAGAGGCTTTGCTCAGAAAATTAGAAACTAAGTTCATTTTGAACTTTGACAGCAAATGCCCAAACGGTTTGAACAACACGGAAGATATGTATACGTGTTTGTGAATAGGTATTCTGAGTGCTACCCGGAGCAGTGCAGTTGTTGATATCATACAGTTTTATCTAAATTGGCTTTCTGATCTGATTCAAGAGATTGTATATATGTGTGTTGGTATTGGTAAATTCCGTGGTCAGGATAAAAATGTTTTGTGATCCGGGACAAACCTTTTATCACAGTAACTAGTAATGGGTGTTTTTTCACTTATGTATACTTCGGCAGAGATATTGCAATATAGGTAGGACAAATTGTATTGGTATATTTTACTTAATTTGTTAAGAAATTGAAAACTCAAATCATGTCCTGAGATTACCTTGGATAACGGAAATCCTCAAGAATAGATGGGTGTTATCCTTTTTACAAATATTACTCTGTCTTACATAGTGTCATGTCTCGACCGGAGCTGGGTCACATGATAAATTTCTTTATGTTACCCCCCCCTTCTTTTTTACTCACATTTAATCAACTCACATAACACATATTTTTAGAAATTTGGGTTATAATTAGTTCCTCCATGCACTTTATATATCTATTGCACATTACTTCCAAACTATAGTCACAGATCTGTTAGTGATCACATGCATTTATGCAGTCATAATGAAATTTTGATACTTGTTATAAACGGTATCTGGATTTATCCAGGGATTTTTAGAATGCCAAAAGTCGGTCTTTTTTCAATAATTGACTGTAATTCCAAAAAAAGTTTTATTTGGGTTAACATCTCCTTTACAATGTTATAATTTTCCGTTATAATAGGAAATGTGGAGATGTACAATATAAATATGAAATTTTTGGCGCTAATGTGATTATTTACATGCTACTGATTGCACTCGTATCTTGTAGTCTGTTTATCATGTTTTTCATTAACTTGTAGAACATGTGACTTTGAGTGGGAAGGGCTTTTCACTTTAAATGGGCGAAAATCATTCACAGCCTTTATGTGAACAAGGGCGCCAAAGCCCGAAACGCGTCATCTGTTTGACTGCTGCTAGGCTGTAAATAAACATCTTGCCTGAGAAAGAAGTGGTTCGTTTCTCTTTTCTTCGCCGCTGTTCCAGTGGAAGTGGAAGGAGTGCTTTCTTTGCATATATATATATATATATATATATATATATACATATATATATAGACACAAAGTTTGTAGCTGTTCCCGAGCCTTCAGCAAATTCTCCCAACCGTGATCTAGCCCACTAGGGCGTTACTGAACTGTGCTGACCAGCGTGTATGAGTCCTCCTCGGACCCTCATGTTCCATAAATACTCCATGTTTGATAGATTCTGCCATAATGATGTAGAGAGCGCGTAGCCTCAGTGCCTTAACAAACATACGCATGGGCTTTTCTTCAGAATTGAAGGGTTCGTATCAAACAATGACTGATTATGTTTGATAAAGTTTTGCTTTTAATTGCAGGAATTATCAGTACTATTTACGTATTAAGTCCTGTCTTGTTTGAATCTACTGGTTACTTGCAATAACTCCTAAACTGTGACTTAACGGTTATATACAATTGTATTGCCTTAAAACGAGAGCATTATTTTTTTAATTTTGCCCACTTGGGCGTTTATGTTTATTGAAGTACGAATCCAGTTTGATTACACATGTTGTCTAAACTATTATATTGTAGCACTGACAAAGCTAGCCCAACACAAACTGCATCTTTCGGGGTGGAATGATAAGAAACGCACGAAGCACTATTGGTTAAAACACCAAAGTATTACTTTTGAAAATGACGGGTTCAAATCTCAGGACGGCTGACACATATTCATAAATGCGGTAATTTATTTTACCATTTCTGTGTCGTCCAGAATTATGAACATTATCAATTTAATTTGGATTTAATACATGGATTATAAGAATGAGAGGTGACCTTTATCTGTTGCAAGTTAATGTGTTTTACTCGAACGCGCTACTCGTAAACAATGAAATTACATCTTTTTTACATGTGGGAACTATAAAACAATGTTCAAGATATGCTAGTCATTCACCTTCCCTTTACAAAACCTTTTTTAAAAAACTGAAATACTCATATGAATTATAATATGAAATAGTATTTTGTTTATGTTGATTGTATCACGTGACATGTTGATTTACTTTATTAACAAAGATGAAATGCACAAAGTTGGCCCGTGACGAAGGAGTATTCCACTACGAAACGCGTAGGACGTTGTGTCTGCAATAAACCTGCACTTGAATAGAGGCCACGGCTCCTGTGTGATTCCTTTTTGTCCAATCTTGAAAGGATTGCGCCGGATTGTACGTGTGAAAATTTTGGGGGTGGCTACCCCAGCCGTGAGCCCGCCGAACCAGAGGCTCGGGAACAGCTACAAACTTTGTGTCTATGTTGTTAAAAACCCTTGCCCACACGAAGGACACCACCTGAAACACAGCGGCAGGAGGAGTGCCTACCCAGAACACTTGTCGAGCTACGAGGAAAGGAAGCAGGGAGCTGTATTCTCTTGTCTCGGACCTGGCGGGTGAGTCGGAGTAACACTCCACGGGAGCTGCAATCTAGGTGGAAGGAGTATCGTGTTAATCGGATCAGGCGCGTGAGTGATCGACACTACTCACAGCGCCAGCGGAGGTGCAGCCCGAGAAATACATCGGGAATTACGTGTGTATGTTTAACCGTAAAAAATAATGGCGGACACTAGAAACAGCAAACGCAAAGCGGCAGCGATGCAACTTTTTGATAAAACGGCGCGCATTGACGAGGGCGGACAGAAGATTACTCCCGCCCCCAATACGACAAAAGATAAAAGAAAACTATGGGATACGTTGTGGAAAGTGCTCAAGAAGGAGCAATCCAAATGGTGGGAAGCGACGGCTTTGCAACACTATGTGGACTGCAATCGCATACCTCGGGGGTTGCGTATATTTATAACCCCAACACTCCAGCAACCTGACCCAGAACTGATATCGGAGTGGATGGAAAACAATCACATTTGCTCCATGAACATGCTGAAGCTACTAATAAAATTTGCAGAAAAGGAGAGCACAAAATTAACTCTAGAAAGCGAAGAAATAATTGTGATGCTGAAAGAGTTATTGAGTGAAGAAGAATTCAATACTGAGATGGAGAAAATGAATAAAAGATTGGGAAAACTAGAGGAAGAAATCAAAATGAAGAAATTATCCAAATTCGAGAGAGACGAAATTGACTATAAAAACGGCCAGATTTTGACCTTTGGCAAGAAATTTGAGAAATTGAGAAACGAACAGACCAGCCAAGCCAAACAAATTGCAAAAACAATACAAGGAGCAGAAGGAGGAGAAGAACCAGCGACATCAAGCAGTGGAATATCTGAAATAACGGAACAAATCATGCGCTGTGATTCTGAAACAACCAATAATGTGCAAGAAAATGAAGCAGAAATATTAAAAGCCCGATTTTTAAAGGAGTACGAGTTGCTGACAATAGACAAGTCAAATACAATGACCACCAGCGACAGCCCGGCAAGAGGTCGTGGAAGAGGAGGAAGAGGAGGCAGAAAGCCAAATTATTCCATACAATCAGACAGCCCGGGGGGAACAAGAACAAGGGGCAGGTTTGCCAAGAAAACATGAAGACGCGAACCGTGGTAAATCTTTCTAATTACAAACTAAGCAATGTTGAATTAGATGTTTTAATGTTAGGCTTATCATTTTGCCCTACATCTAGATTTAACTATACAGAAAGTAGGATTGATTTATTCCATTATATAAGAAAGTTGAAACTGAAGAAATGGTTTTCTAATAAGCCCAAAAAACAGGACATTGAACGATCTAGTGATCTATTGGATCTTCAAATAAAGGACATTGAGACTTTTCAAGTGGCTCAGGAATTGGCAGGAATAGTCAATACAGATTTTCCTGTAGATCTGACGGCTGAAACTCCTTTCAAACCTAAATCGGTGTTTTTACCTCAAATTAACTGTGAGGCAATAAATTGTTTTGAGAAAGGGATGGTCAATGAACTAAAAAAACTGAAAAACCACAAGATACACCAAAGAACTAACTTAAATCCTAATCAACTCAAAGCTTTGAATATATTGGAATACAACCATGATTTTGTTATCAATCAGAGTGATAAAGGGGGAAATGTGGTTATCTGGCCTGTTGACATGTATAGACAAGAGGGACTTTCACAACTATCCGACACCAGTAGGTACTGTCAAACCACTAGATTAATTTATAATCAAGCAATGTCTATGGTGGCTAAACAGATTACTGAGTGGAAGGATGAATGCATAATAAGCTTAGATGAATTTTCCTATTTAGCATGCAAATACCCTAAGCTACCTGTACTATATCTGCTTCCAAAATTGCACAAAAATGCCCAACGGCCACCAGGGAGGCCCATTGTTTCTTCATGTGGGAGTGCTTTGGAGAACACTTCAAAATATGTAGATTATTTTCTCAAACCCCTGGTACAATCCCTCCCATCTTATGTCCGTGACACTAGTGACTTCTTAAAGCATATATCTGGCATGGAATGGTCCTCAGAGTATCTCATGTTAGGACTAGATGTTTGCAGTCTTTACACAAGCATTCCGCAAACTTTAGGCCTAGAAACGTGTAAACACTTTCTCCATAGCAGACCAGCAAGCTTTCTACAACATACGGAGATGTTGCTCAAAATGATTGAGATGTGTTTGAGCAATAATTTTTTCCTTTTCGATAAGAACATCTACAGGCAGATCCAGGGGACGGCAATGGGAACCTGCTTCGCCCCCAGCTTTGCAGGTCTTTACCTGGGCTGGTGGGAGGAGCAGGTGGTCCACAAGATCGAGCTATTCAAGAACCATGCCGTCCTCTGGTTACGCTATATAGATGATATCTTTTGTGTGTGGAGTGGCACTGAGACACACACCATTGAATTTGTAGAGACACTAAACACTAACCAAATGAATCTCCAATTCACACACCAAATTAGCAAAGATACCATGGAATTTTTGGATCTTAAACTTGAGACTAAAAATAACACCATAGAGAGTTCCCTATTCAGAAAATCCACGGCTGGCAACAGTCTACTTCATGCCGACAGTTGCCATCCACATAACCTTATAGAAAGCATACCATTTGGGGAGCTGTTACGGGCTCGCAGAAATTGTAGCACAACCAGTAAATTTGAAACTGAAAAAACAATCATGCAAGAGCGTTTCTTAGCACGTGGCTACAGTGCTAAAACTGTGAAAAAGGCCATTAACAAAGTAGAAGCTCTAAATCGTCAGGAACTTCTGTTTCCTACGGAAACTGAACTAACCGTCAAGCCCAAGGAAACTGTTAGGTTTATCACCACCTACAGTATACATGCATGGGAAGTCAGGAGGAGCCTGAAAAAGTTTTGGGAAGTGCTCAAAACTGGCAAAGACTTGAAGGAGTGTATAGGAGATTATCCATCACTTACCTTTCGAAAACCCAAGTCATTTAGAGACCAATTGTGCATCAATATGATCCCCAATCCAAGAAAAGAGAATGCAGTTAAAGGCTTTTTTACATGTAACCAATGTAAGGCCTGTAAGTTCAGTAACAGCATTAAATCAGTGAAACTTAACAACAATGAAGCACCATGGGTTATACAAAAACATCTGAATTGTAATACGGACTATGTGGTGTATATTCTCAAGTGTCCATGTTCTAAGTACTATATAGGGAGCACCATCCATCCAGGGAAGAAAAGAGTGTTAGAGCATTTGAGGGCTATTAATAAAAATGACAAAACATATCCAGTAGCCCGGCATTTTCAAGAGAATCATAACAGTAATGCCAATCTCATTAAATTTTCTGCCATTGATTGTGTTTCTCCTAATATAAGAGGTGGCAACAGATTGTTAGAACTCAGGAAATTGGAATCCAAATTCATTATTAGATTTAACACCTTGGTGCCCCATGGGTTGAATATGGATGAGGAGTTATCAGTACACTTATACTAAAATGCATGTTTGATTCAAATTGTCCATGCAAACTGCTGTCTTTTCTGCTTGCTGTTTTTTAGAATTTAGTGTGCCTTCTTCAGTAACCTCTGTTGCGGTATGAAGATTTTAATAGACATTCCGTCTTTCCTTAAGGTAACAGATGCTCGGGGAAGAGGTGACGAATTGGCTACCCTTTGAACATTTTGCCCACATGGGCAGCACTTCAGCAAATTCTCCCAACCATGATCTAGCCCACTAGGGCGTTACTGAACTGTGCTGACCAGCGTGTATGAGTCCTCCTCGGACCCTCATGTTCCATAAATACTCCATGTTTGATAGATTCTGCCATAATGATGTAGAGAGCGCGTAGCCTCAGTGCCTTAACAAACATACGCATGGGCTTTTCTTCAGAATTGAAGGGTTCGTATCAAACAATGACTGATTATGTTTGATAAAGTTTTGCTTTTAATTGCAGGAATTATCAGTACTATTTACGTATTAAGTCCTGTCTTGTTTGAATCTACTGGTTACTTGCAATAACTCCTAAACTGTGACTTAACGGTTATATACAATTGTATTGCCTTAAAACGAGAGCATTATTTTTTGAATTTTGCCCACTTGGGCGTTTATGTTTATTGAAGTACGAATCCAGTTTGATTACACATGTTGTCTAAACTATTATATTGTAGCACTGACAAAGCTAGCCCAACACAAACTGCATCTTTCGGGGTGGAATGATAAGAAACGCACGTAGCACTATTGGTTAAGACACCAAAGTATTACTTTTGAAAATGACGGGTTCAAATCTCAGGACGGCTGACACATATTCATAAATGCGGTAATTTATTTTACCATTTCTGTGTCGTCCAGAATTATGAACATTATCAATTTAATTTGGATTTAATACATGGATTATAAGAATGAGAGGTGACCTTTATCTGTAGCAAGTTAATGTGTTTTACTCGAACGCGCTACTCGTAAACAATGAAATTACATCTTTTTTACATGTGGGAACTATAAAACAATGTTCAAGATATGCTAGTCATTCACCTTCCCTTTACAAAACCTTTTTTAAAAAACTGAAATACTCATATGAATTATAATATGAAATAGTATTTTGTTTATGTTGATTGTATCACGTGACATGTTGATTTACTTTATTAACAAAGATGAAATGCACAAAGTTTGCCCGTGACGAAGGAGTGTTCCACTCCGAAACGCGTAGGACGTTGTGTCTGCAATAAACCTGCACTTGAATAGAGGCCACGGCTCCTGTGTGATTCCTTTTTGTCCAATCTTGAAAGGATTGCGCTGGATTGTATGTGTGAAAATATATATATATATATATATATATATATATTTGCTTTTTGGTAAAGTATCAAGTTTCATGTGAGGGACAAGTCAGTAAAGCCGCACATTTTGAAAAGAAGACACATGGGGTCCATTAGCATCATGCCATGCTGGGAGAAACAAATCGTACAATGTTTCAAAAATGAAGTTGGGTGAGACACACACAACAAAAGAAAAGTCGAGCGGCCACCATTATTAAAGTCCACGCAGAGTATGCTGCATTGCAAAAAGTCATTACATTGCGGATGAGCGTGTTGTGCCTACAACAACAGGTTGGGGAAAGTCTTTTAGGGAAATAGTGCTCCAGATTATAAATAAAACATACAGTGCAGCAACACATGTAAGGGGGCAGTCCCAATGGGAGGTTACAACATGAGAAAAGGTGGCTCTATGGGAGTACTAATCCTATTATTTATAAATTTTATATAGTGTAAGCTAGACGAAAAGGTATCAGAGCGCTTTACATGAAAAGAAATGGCATATTGCAGCTTTACATTAGATACATAAAATGAGAAATAAAATAACGTACTTCTGCGTAGGATGCTATACACTTAGATTAACGAGCAAGGATGAATTGAGATAAAGAGAAAAAAGAAAAAAAGAGGTGTGTTTACAGTGAGCGGACTAATTAGAACAGCATAAATTATAGAAGTGAATGACATACTTTATCACTGAAACAATCAAATAACTAACTATCCCAAACCGTCGCGTAATGGAGAGAATGAGCTATTGGAGCCTAGTTCAGTTGGCGTGTGTGGTAAGGTATTTCTTGAGGAGGAGTTTCAGGTTCCCTTTGAAGCAGGAGAAGGAGCGGTGGCATTGGAGGTCTTTAGGGAGTGTGTTCCATATACTGAGTGAATTCTATTGACCAATGAAAAGCCACCATTTACAAATGACAGTAACATGAGACAATTAAAAAAATGGGCAGAAAGTGGGAGGAGCTACACTCCCATATCCTGAATACAGCATGTCTCAAAGGGATAGCACACGCGCTACCCAGGCGAGACGTAATACGGCCCTTGAATAGGAATGAAAGCCCTTGGTAGCCTAATGTTATCTAAATCTGGAGGCTAGTCAAATGTAGAAAGCATGTTAAAACTCACTTCCCAGCCGGGATGAGATGAAAACTGTAGATCAATGTTTTGTCAACGGGGCAAGATAACCTAATTCGGAAAATAAATTAAATTAGGATCGCTATACAAGATATAGTGCCAAAGTTCATAATGTCATCTTTGATGCAATCTTTCCTAGCTTTTCAGTGCAGGACAGTAGAAAAACGAATTTGCCGGGAGTTGCGCTGAGTGTGGCACTTCTTTACGATCCCAAAGGGATTCTATAAGGGCAGTATCCACTTGTCCTTGCTAAAATTTACATTTTGTTACAATCAGTCAGGGAACAAAGGGCCAGATGTAGGTGGTCCTTTACCGGTCTGTAAACCCGAAATTCGGTAAATTTCAGGTTTACCGACCAGTATTGAGCCATTTGACATGTAGGGGAGATACCGAATCGGTATTTACAGATTCAGTATTTACCGAATCATCATTTACCGATTAGGTATTTACCGAATCGGTAAATGATATGTAGGAAGCACTTTGAAGAGTGCTTCAGTGCTTTAAGGATTCGTTATTTACCACCAACTATTAGTTGGTGGTAAATAACGAATACCTCTGTAAATGCAAATCTGTGCATTTACACCAGTGCCATGTGGCAGCCATGCATGCCCTTAGGCCATGTATGTGTGCCACATGTGCACACAAGCACTATTCAGGGGTGCAACAGGGTGTCAATGTGACACCCTGCCACCCTTGAATCTTTCCCTATTTTACCGAATCGGTATTTTCCGATTCGATAATTGACATTCATTCCTATGGGCCTCCAGGCCCATAGGAATGAATGGCAATTACCGAATCTGTAAATACCAATTCGGTAAATACCGAATCTTATCGATTCGGTAATTTTTACCGAATATTTACCTACATAGCATTTACCGATTCTAAAATACCAAATCGGTAAAATTCGGTATTTTGGAATTGGTAAATACTATTTACCTACATCTGGCCCTTAGAGTCTAATAACTTAAAGTATAAGTAAGGGGAGATACCGAATCGGTATTTACCGATTCAGTATTTACCGAATCATCATTTACCGATTAGGTATTTACCGAATCGGTAAATGATATGTAGGAAGCACTTTGAAGAGTGCTTCAGTGCTTTAAGGATTCGTTATTTACCACCAACTATTAGTTGGTGGTAAATAACGAATACCTCTGTAAATGCAAATCTGTGCATTTATACCAGTGCCATGTGGCAGACATACATGCCTTTAGGGCATGTATGTGTGCCACATGTGCACACAAGCAATATTCATGGGTGCAACAGGGTGTCAATGTGACACCCTGCCACCCTTGAATCTTTCCCTATTTTACCGAATCGGTATTTTCCGATTCGATAATTGACATTCATTCCTATGGGCCTCAAGGCCCATAGGAATGAATGGCAATTACCGAATCTGTAAATACCGATTCGGTAAATACCGAATCTTATTGATTCGGTAATTTTTACCGAATATTTACCTACATAGCATTTACCGATTCTAAAATACCAAATCGGTAAAATTCGGTATTTTAGAATTGGTAAATACTATTTACCTACATCTGGCCCTTAGAGTCTAATAACTTAAAGTATAAGTAAAAGATTCATATATTCATTAGAAGTTTCAAAACTCCATGTTCGATTTCTGAGGAACGAAAAAAATCATTGTGGCTTCTCTCCGCGCTTCTGGTTAACCTACAACATAAGCGGGATGCAGCTGGCAGCCCCAGCGTGTACATGCACGTTTTTACAGTGTTTAAAGATGGCCAATCAGTTGGGTGGCGGTTTAGCTGCCGCTTGCTGTATGGTACAAGTGGGATGATACGAAGTATGCATCTCAGACTACCTAATGTTATAGTCCTGTTTTTCAATCACAAACTTACTTCAAATGTTTAGTTTGATTTAAGTTATTCCTGTAACTGTTAAAAACAAAGAGATAGATCTTGAGAACACAATTTGTCACAAGGGGAGGCTGAAAAATAAATCTCCTAGTTTTATAGATTCCATCTTGTTTGTTACACAACGTGGATGTCACTGTCTGTGATGGTGAGACCGGGACTGTTCTTATCAAGGAAATGCCACTGAGTGCGAGCTGCCCAGACCATTAATAGAGAGTTCTCAACCACAATATTTTGGCAAGAGGTCAAGCCCGGAATAAATGGGTGAGGTTTGTGACTGCCCAACTCTGTGAACTAAACACCTTGTTGCGGGGTTCACAAGGATTTTTTAAAGCACTCTGTACTTTAACAGAGCATGTTTCCAAACACTCCAAGGAGATAGTGATGCCTAAGAATATATTTCATACCAATCAAGTTACAGCCTGTGCAAACTTGGCTCACCAAATGCAGCAATAGCAGGCACAAAAGGCTTACTTTAAGATCCATTACTGTCTAATCTATATTTCTTCTAAACATTAGGGGATTCAACAAAATGTATCCGGTTTTATAAAACAAAAAAAACATAAAAGTCATACATATGATGTTTTTTTTCTGGACAAGGAGATGGGATTGGCTATTAGACGATTATCTCGCTCACCTTCCCACCCTTCCCTAGTGGTTTCTTCTGTTGCTCCATGTTAGACCTGTCAGCCCTAGGCTGGTCTTTCCCTATTTTTTTTCCGCCCTTGCCTCATTTTTCCCACCTTCTTTTTGTTGGCCCTTAGGTCTTCGGGCACCTTTTCATGGCTAATCCATGTTAGGGTGCAGGTGGTCTCTACTACAAACATGGCTGCCACTGGCCCCTGCTACTGCAGCGTGGTCTTTTAGTGTAGCACCCTAGTTGCCAGGAGCTGGCTGGATCCCCATACATTGTTGCAATGTCAGCCTGTCATCCCCTGTCCATAGGTAGAGTGGGGAAGCTCCTGGAACCTTCCAGAAGAAAGGCGGAACCTATTTTTGCCGCCTTAGAGAGTGGTCACCTGACCTGGGCATATATAAGCCAGGGAGGGAACTTTTTTTGGTCAGTTGGGGCATCACTGACCTGGGGGACCCACGCAGGAGATTTAGGCGGGAGGGCCTAGTCAGGGACTTATGCCACTGGGAGTGACAGGATTTAGATGCTGCCTCTTAAGTTGAGTGAGGTATCCTAAACTAGCCCCCTGATCTGGCCCAGTGGTAGGGGACCCCAAGGCCCCTCTTCAGTGACCTGAGGAAACTTATCCAGCTTCCAACTCAAACCCCCCCCTCACTTCAAGAAACCACCTCATTTACCCAGTAATTTTTTTTCTGCTGCTCTGCATTTGCCCTGGATTGTCTCTCCTTCGGGTCGTTGTCAAAGCGCCGGGACACTCCATGGAGTAGCCGTGCGCTATAAAAGAGCCAAAATAACATAACATAAAGGCGCAGAACCATCCAAGCGCCGAAACGACTACTTGCCCTTCATCCAGAGACTGCTGGGGGATCAACCAGGTACTGGTGACGTCTCCCCTCTGTGCCCCCCAGCTTGGTCCTGACTGAACTGCCTGAATCGCTTTAACCTGCTGACCTGTAAAGTGCTCTAAATTCCTAGTGTCACAGACTGCTATCCTGCCCTGGACTGCCTGCCAAGCTCTCTTGCCCTAAGCCCTGCCGAGCTGCTGGGAGTGCCCCACATCGAGTGTCATCAAGCGCTTCCCTGAGCTGAGTGAACTGTCACCCAAAGCGCTTGGCTGCTGTGCCCCCCCCCTGTGAAGCTCCGTACTGTCCGGACCTGCTGTGGTACCTCGACCTGCGGTGCGCGAGCTAGCGCTGTACTTGGGCCCCGGAACGCTACGAGTCGCTAACATTCCCCCACTCACCGCCACAGCCCCCTGTGACGCGCTGGGTCTTAAGCGCTGTGGTCCCCCTCGGCGGCCCTCGGTGCCAGGCCCAACCCGACTGAGAGGAGGTCCCGCGGCCCCCAGAGCTTGAGGAAGGCCGCCGCGTATTCTAGTCAGGCCTCGCTAGGCCTGAAGCCACTGCCATCTCCACCACGTGACGGGGGCGTCCGGCCTCGTCACTGGCCGCGCCCCCGCCTCTCCTAAGCTGCTATTGGTCCTGCGGCCCAGCCCTGTCACTGGCCGCGCCTTGATTGGCGGTTGACTTCCCCGCCTCCCGAGGAGGCGACTGGATTGGTCCCGGGCCCTCGCAAGGGCCAAGAAGGAAGCCGGAACTGCTCTGGGGCCGAGGACGAAGACCCGGGAAGAGCGCGAGTGTAGCGCGGGTCTCCCCCGACGGCCTACCACGCGCTGGGTCTGCTCCTTCACGGGCGCCGAAGCCCCGCACCTGTCCCCATCACCGCGCTGGGCCGAGTGAGGCCCCCGGGAGGGCCGGAGCCCCCTCCCCATCTCCAGAACCATCGCAAGGGCTCCGGAGGGCTGAAGATAAAAGGTAACTCCCAGGGAAAGAAGGGCGGAAGGCCGGAGAAGACCCCGGGTTCGCCCCTCCCCCAGGAAAACTGTGACTGGGCCCCGTTGGCCCCCAATGAGCCTCTAGTGACTGCGAGGCCCTGCTGAACATCGAGGTTGCATGACCTAATTGACTGTTCATGCTAGGTGACAGGCTCATGCCTAATTAAATGGTATACCTGGAGCCATAGTTACCCCTGGCTAACTGAGTAGGCCCTTTTTGATAACGAAATGGTTAAAGGCCTGATTACCTGTCGATACTTGGGGACAGGCGTGTACTTCATTGACTGTTTAGGCCTGGTGATAGGCTTACACCTAATTAATTGTTTATGCCTAATTGAATATCCAGAAGTGGTTTAGCCCTGCACAAGGGAGTTGTCAGCCTCAATGCAATGAATTACCTTTAATGAACTGCTTATTCTTATAGGAGGGAGTGCTCATTCTTACTGCCTGAAATGCTGGTCCATGATTTATGAAGTACCCACTTTATACAATGAACAGGTTTTTTCCTGAATTGCTACCTTTGCTCCTATGATGAAAATACTTTAGTGAAATATTCTAGGAAATGTTGGTGAATTGATTACCCTGATCTTAATTCTATATAAAGCTATTGATTTTCATCAAAAGTACTGGTGTGATCTCCATTATTGCGCCGACGTATTGTCTCTACCTACCTGCTCAAGCCTAGCTACCCCCCGAAGAACTGGCGGTCCCAGTTCTTACACTCCATATGCCGGTTCCCATTCTCAGCTTCAGTCCCCTCAAGTAGGCTTGGTGGACATACCTCAAAATATGCCTCAAGACCAGGCTGGGGGTATCGTCACCCTTACACCAGTTGTTGTCACACGGGTCGGTGCCCAGTCTCCAATTTTTAGGTCAGCCCCTGACATGACCCCTGGCAATGGGTTGGGCCCAGGAGGCGCTAAGAGGAAGTGCCCCTCAGTTGGGGGCCCTACTAAACGCAGAAAGAACATTAGATCACAGTCATCTTCAGCAGTCCACCCAATAGTGCCTAACCTGGATCACATTTCATTAGACAGGCTAAAAAGCGGCCTTGCTGTCAGAACTTGGAACTAAATTGGACCCCATCCTACTACAGCTTCCTGCACTGGAAAGCAACCTGTCTGCACTGATCGCCTCCTTGCAAGGGGACCATGCCCTTCTCTCCACAGGTATCTCTCCTACAAGGTCTACGATCTCGACCACCATTTCCAGGGCCAGTGGTTGTGGCACAGGGGCAGGAGACAGAGCAGTGTCTATCATGAAGCAGTCTAGTCACATGGTAGGAGATACAACGCCACCTATTATGCACAGGACTGACCCTAAAGACCGTCCAGCCAACTGGAGGGGGCAGGGGTCACCCAGACTAAGTATCTTTTCAGTCTCTGCAATCTCAGGGTTTCAAAGTGGGCAGATTGTACAATTCCGATGATAGGTGGGAAGGGCTGGAAGCCATGCCCCCTGGGGACTTGAATAACTGTTCTCCTAGTTTGGGCTCTCTTCATCTCCTACCTGAGTCTGCTCCTCTTGTTGTGGTGTTAGCTGGAGTACCATGCCTCAACCCCAGGAGCAAGGAAGACTTTTACCAGCTGAACAATAAGGCGGTGCACTGGCTCAGTTCCAACATTGCCCCTGGGCTTAGGGTGGAAAACCAAATTCTCATGGTGCGCCAGACACAGTTGGTTGGTAGCGCCAAGAAATACTGGCTGGGGGACTGCATTATCATCAATTTTAACAATCCAGTCATGGTAAGCCGAATCTTAAGCACGGTTGCACAGTCTAACTACAGGTGTTGGAACTCAGCAATCTTGACACTCCTGCTGGGATACTTCTACAGACCCAATTATTACCAACTATGGTCCCAGCGCGAGCGGCTCCAAGAGGTGGGCCATAGGGGTCGTGCAGAGGGGATTACAGTGGTAAGCACAGCAAATAGGTTTACTCCTCTGAGCTTATACGAAGATTGCGATTGACGATATGTGGGTACCTCGGACCCTGTGGCACCCGCATCCCAGGGAAATGTATCGCCTCCGGAACAGGTATCGAGTGTGAATGGAGGGTGTAAATTTCTTTCTTGGAATATCATGGGGCTGAAGAGTAAGATTGGGAACACCGAATGGTTGGCCCTTGTTAAGAGTTTTGATGTGATATGCCTCCAGGAAACATGGGCTGAAGACAATAATTAGCACCTGGATGGCTATAAAACCCTCTTTGTTCCAGCTACCCCATCCAGGTCAGGGAGAGCCAAGAGGGGGCTTGTCACATTTGTTTCTCTAGCTGTCCTTGGCATCTCCGCTCCCTGTAGGAAGGAAAATGTTACTTACCAGTGTGCGTCTGTTCTTGGCATGTAGACCTGCAGAGATTCACACTCTGTGCATAGATGGCCATCTGGTGTGGGGCTCGGATGCTTGCACCTTGTTGTTGTCTCGGAAGAAGTCTTTTGTAGCCACAAGATAGGTGGCTTCTCCTTTGGACGATAGTGCGCATGGGCATCAACTCCATCCTCAGATTGTTTTTCGCCATGAAGGGAAATGATGGAGTTTGTAAGAAACAGAGATGTCCATAAGAATGTATCTAAGATAACACTGGAACAGATACAGGTTCCGAGGAGGTGGGGGGCGTGTGAATCTCTGCAGCTATACATGCCAAGAACAGATGCATACTGGTAAGTAGCATTTTCCGTTCGAGGCATATGAGTCGCAGAATTCACTAGCCCCTAGTTGGCGTGTTGAGTGCGCTCTAGGGGGAATTGTTAACATGTATTTTGCTTTCTGATAGCATATTTGAATGCATTTTACTATCCACATGGCAATTCCAGCATTGAAAATTGGGTTGCCTTTATGAGGTGGTGAGAAAACCACAAACAGTTCTTTTGTTTTCCTAACGGGTTTAGTCCTGTCGATGTAATAAAGTAAAGCTCTTTTGACATCAAGCGTGTGAAGACCTCTTTCCGCTACAGAATCAGGGTTTTGGAAAAATACTGGTAACTCTACTGATTGATTAAGATGGAATGGAGAAATCACCTTTGGAAGAAATGTTCTAAGAACCACTTTGTTGCGATGTATTTGTAAAAATGGTTCTTGTACCGTTAAAGCCGGAATCTCACTTACTCTCCTGAGAGAGGTGATTGCGACAAGGAAAGCTACTTTCCATGTAAGGAATTGTAATTCGCATTTGTGTAAAGGCTCAAACGGGGGACCCATGAGCCTAGTAAGAACAATGTTTAGGTTCCACACTGGAGATGGTGGCAGTCCGGTTGAAATAATTCTTTTAAGGCCTTCCATGAAGGCTTTGATAGCAGGTACCCTAAACAATGACAAATGTTGCCTGTTTTGTAAGTAGGCTGCAAGAGCAGCTAGATGTAATCTGATTGATGAGTATGCAAGATTTCATCTTTGTAGATGTAGTAAATAGCAAATAATGTTCTGAATTGAAGCATCTAATGGGTCAATTTTGTTGTTATTGTAGTAAATGACAAATCTTTTCCATTTAGCTGCATAGCAAGCTCTAGTAGTCGGGCGTTTGGCTTCTTTAATAATATTCATACAGTCCGTGGGAGGTTCAGGTAACCGAACTCGAAGATTTCAAGAGCTAGATTGCTAGATTCAGTTGTGCTGGATCTGAGTGCCTTATCTCTCCATGGTTCTGCGTCAGCAGTTTAGGGGACAGATGTCGTTTTTGGTGTGGAATTATTGAAAGTTGGAGGAGTGTTGTGAACCACGGTTGCCGAGCCCATGTGGGAGCAACCAGGATCATCTTGAGAGACGGCTGTTGGAGCTTGCGTACTACTAGTGGGATGAGTGGGAGTGGCGGAAAAGCGTACGCAAATCTCCCTGACCAGTTCATCCATATTGCATTGCCCTTGGACAACGGGTTTGGGAACCTGGCAGCAAAGGTGTGGCATTTCGCGTTTGAGTGTGTGGAGAACAGATCTATGTCTGATTGGCCCCAAATTTGGAAGAAAGGTTGAAGGACTTGTGGATGAAGTTCCCATTCGTGTATTTGTTGAGTCTGACGACTTAACAGATCCGCTATCTGATTGTTTACTCCTGGAAGATGTTCTGCCAGGAGATATATGTTTTGTGTAATGGCCCACCTCCATATACTTTGCGCTAGGTGAGACAGCTGCAAAGAATGTGCTCCTCCTTGCTTTTGTATGTAGTACATTGCTGTCATATTGTCCATCCGGACTAAGGCAGCCTTGTGGAGAAGATGTACTTGGAACTAGAAATATTGCCAGTGGTTCTAGGTGATTGATGTGGAGCGCTTTTAGTTGAGTGGTCCACTTGCCCTGAATTGTGTGATTTAGGAGATGGGCTCCCCAGCCGGTGAGTGATGCGTCTGTTGTTAGCACTATTTGTGAAACTGGCTCTAGGAACGGCCATCCTTTGGAAAGGTTTTGTGTGTTCCACCACTGCAGAGAGCGATGTGTTTGGCTGTCTGCCAACATCAGATCTGTAAGTTGTCCCTGAGCCTGATTCCACTGACATGCCAAACATGCTTGTAAAGGGCGCATCTGAAGTCTTGCATGAGGTACGATGAAAATGCAAGAGGCCATCACGCCTATTAGCTGCATAAACACTTGTGCTTAGAGAGAGTGTTGAGGCTGAAACTTGGTGATGAGGGTTTGCATGCTGGCTATCCTGGCTGGATTTGGGTATGCCAGAGCATTGCAAGTGTCTATTATAGCTCCTAGATACTGATGTACGTAGGAGGGTTGAAGGTGTGACTTGGTGTAGTTTAGTGTGATCCCTAAGTCGTGTAATAGCTGGATCATTTGATAAGTGTGATGAACACACTGACGTATGACTTGGCTTTTAAGAGCCAGTTGTCGAGGTATGGAAATGCTTGGATTTGTTGCCTTCTTAAGTGTGCTGCTACTACTGCAAGGCACTTTGTGAACACCCTGAGTGCTCTGGTCACCCCAAATGGAAGGACCTTGAACTGATAATGCTGGCCGGGTACTGTGAATCTTAGGTATTTCCTGTGAGCAGGGTGAATGGGAATTTGGAAGTAGGAGTCCTTGAGATCTAGTGTGGCAAGGAAGTCGCCTCTTTGAAGCAGTGGAAGGATCTGCTGAAGAGTGATCATGTGAAAATGATCTGATTGAACGTAGAAATTGAGAGGTCTAAGGTCCAGTATTGGTCTTAGAGTCCCGTCTTTTTGGGGAATTAGGAAATACAGGGAGTAAACCCCTGTTCATTGATGTTGTATGGGAACTGGTTCTACTGCATGCTTTTGAAGCAGTGAAAGAACTTCTTGTTTGAGGAGTGTTAGATGTTCCCCGGACATTGGACGCTGTTTGGGTGGTAAGTTGAGGAGAGTAGCAGAAAGTTACAGGCAGTCACCATACTGGATAATATGTCTTATCCACTTGTCCATAGTGATGGAATTCCAGACAGGTAGGAACTGTGATAGTCTCCCTCCGACCAGAGTGGAATGGGCTGGAGGGAAGTCATTGCTTACTAGCGGGGGAGGTGCGAGTGTTGTTGTTACCGCGACCTCTCCCTTTGTTGTTACTTTCCCTGTATCCACCTCTAAAATATCACCTACTGGGAGATGTTTGTGTGGTGTTTTTGTATGAAGAGGAAATTGTGCCTGTACCAATGTTCTTGGATTATCCTCTGTAGAAGGAGCGGCGAAAGGAACCACGTGTCGATGGAGACTGTAATGCTCCCATGGATTTAGCAGTCTCTGTGTCCTTTTTAATTTTTTGGTGTTTACAGCCGGTCCAAAAAGTTGTTGCTGATTGAACACCTGGTTGAGGATAGTTGTTTGTACCTCCTGTTTGAAGCCAGAAATGTGCAACCAAGCATGTTGTCTGAGTAATATGCTAGTGTTAAAGGCCCTAGAGGCGGTGTCTGCTGCATCAAGGGCACACTTGATTGATGCATTTGTTATTAATTTCCCCTCTTGGATGAGATCATTGGCCTTGGTCTTGTATTGATCTGGTAAATGTTGCAATAGGGTTTCTACTTGGTCATAGTGAGCCCTATCATACCTAGCAAGTAATGCTTGTGTGCTGGCTATCCGCCAGGTATTAGCTGCTTGAGCAGCAACTCGTTTGCGGGAAGCATATAATAATTTAGTCTTCTTGTCTGGAGGTGGTGCCTCACCAGAGGTCTGCGAATTAGCCCGTTTCTTAGCGTTAGCTACCACCAGGGAATCTTAAGGGAGTTGACTTTTGATGTAGGCGGGATCATTGAGAGGAGGTTTATATTTTTTGTCAATTCTCACATTGAGAATTCTAGCCCTAACAGGGTCTTTAAATATGTCAGGGGCATGTTTAATGACACCTTTTAACATTGGCAGGGTTTGTACAGTCTTTAGTGACTGCTCAAAAGTGTCTGAATGCATTGACACAACATGGTATGTAGCTGCCCTATTTACCAACTGACTAAAGCCAATATTGTCATCTGGGGGAGATGGCTTTGTTGGGTATGCCTGGGGATCAGGGAGGTCTGGAGGGTCGACCGAGTCATCATAATCGTCCCAGTTGTCCTGTGGTACGTCTGTTGGTATCAGGGTCTGTAAAAGGGTCATTGTTGCCTCCCCCATCCCCTAAACCATCATCAACCTGTAGTAATCATGAGATTGGTGTAATTATAGGAGAGTATGGAGGAGAGATAGGATTGGTAGGAAGAACAGGAGAAGTAGCACAGTTTTATTCTTAAGAGGCACTGCAGGAATGCCTGGTGTATCCAGTTTCCTTTTCTTGTGTGGAACAGTAGACACATGTCCGGTGTTAGGGTCTATGTGGGGTATTTTTTTATTCGGATCGATAGGATCCGGTCGAAAAAGTTATTCCTCTTCGGTAGACGCTTTCGGTGCCGATCTTTTCGGGTCCAAGCGAGTTTTGGATTTCTGCTCCGGAGCCTTGGAAGGTGTTTTTGGATCCTTCGGCTTCGATGTGGAGGCGGAAATCTTTTTCGGTTCCGAATGTGTTGGTTTCGATCAGATGCCATTTCTTTCGGCACCGGGGTGGTCGATGCTGATTTCTTTCTGGGAGTAGGCTGTGCACCCGACTTCAGTGCCGATGGAGCCTGTGGGACACTAACATGCGGCTTGCTCGGTCACGAGCTGCCTGAAGGCTTGTCCTTTGTCTTTGGAGCCGAGCCCGGGGGCGGGGCTTCTGAACATTGTTTTTGGTCATGGCTGGGACCAACAGGCGAAGTCTTGACCAGGGCCTTCTTTTTTGCAGGTGGGGTTGGGGTTGCGGCAGTGATACTCACTTGTTGATCGGGAGGGATGGGGTGGTCCGAGTCAGACTCGTCTGCTTCGGACACGATTTCCAGTTCCTCAGAATCTTCCTATGGGACATCGGGCCTTCATCAAAGATGTCCACTGGTACCAGAACTGCTTGCTGCGCCATGATGTGTCGTCGGGCCCGGCAATCACGGATGGTCTTTTTGGATCTGAAGGAGGTGCAGGCATGGCAATTATTCTCGTCGTGCTCTGTCGAGAGTCCCAGATTACAGACCTTGTGGTGGTCACTGTGAGGAGTCCTTTCCATGAGCCGTAGGCCCGAATGGCGTTGATAGGCCCAGCGGCCGGTGTCGACGACCGGAATGGGATATTTGAGGAGCGTGTCGAAGGTCACGCGATCGAGAAACAATACCGTCAAATTTTATGATGGTTTGTGCTTCGAAAAGGTTTGGAGATATGGTGCCGAACCGGAGCGCAGAAGTTACATTGAACCCGATGGCAGAAAAAAACAATCTGAGGATGGAGTCGATGCCCATGCACACTATCGTCTAAGGGAGGAGTCACCTATCTCATGACTACAAAAGACTTCTTCAAAGACAACAACAAGGTGCAAGCATCCAAACCCAACACCAGATGGCGATCTATGCACAGAGTGTGAATTCTGCAGCTCATATGCCTCGAACAGTGGGTTTCTGTTACAGTAACTTGGTGCAGAACAAAGTGAAGAGTCGACATGGCACACATCCTTGTGTGTCATGCCCACAATCCACTGCCCTGGCATACATCAGTCACCCCTCTAGCTGGGTGCCCTATGCCAGTGGTGAGTGTACAGGTGCATGAGCCCTATATCCCTACAGTGCCCAAGTTTATTCCTGGGCATTTTAAGTGCAGTGCTGCCATTAAGAATATATGGTGCTGGGAGCTTGTCATTACGAACTCCAAAGCACCATTCTGGCTACACTGAAGACTGGGAAGTTTGGTATCAAACTTCTCAGCACATTACACCCACACTGATGCCAGTGTGGTATTTAATGTAAAATGCACACAGAGGGCATCTTAGAGATGCCCCCTGAAACTCGACCAACTCCTAGTGACCTGACTGAGTGGCTGCTTAGGCTGCCACCTCCAGACATGTTTCTGGATGCCTGGGTCGAGAGCTTGCTGATCTCGGGGGCCTGAAACAATGTACATCCTGGGAAGAGGTGCCAAGCCTCCTCCCCCAGGATATCCAGGGTTCACGAAGGGGAAGCTTCAAAGGCATGCCACCTTTGTGAGACTCTCCAGACCATTTGCCGCTTTCAGCAATGGGTCCCCAGTGGTTCTACCCCCCACTTTGGGCGGGAGAACCGGCGGAAAAAACAAGTGCGGAAGAGAGGTGTGCCCACCTCTGCCAACTCCACCCCTAAGGTGGGGGAGGCGAGGTGAAGCACAACCTCGAGTCCCTACCATCTTGAGGATGGGGGGACCCAGCCAACCAGGGACAGGCTCCTGCCCTCCTCCCACTGGAGAGTGACATAATAGGGGATGTACCCACCCCAGGGAAGGGACCCATTGGTCCCTGCCCTTTACCTACCTGTAACGTCCCTAAATTTAGTATTTAGTGGCAGCCTGAACCTTCCTTCCTCATATCCAGCAACAACAAGAAAAGAAGAGAAGAAGGATGAGAAGCCGTGCAGAGCTAACAAGAGGACGACGCCCACTGACTTGGCCCCAGCCCTACAGGCCTGTCTTCCCTTGAACCTGCTCCTGCGAAACCCCGGCCTTTCGAGCAGCCAGCACCCTCAAAAACCCCAAATGGCCGGCCTGCCTGCCTTCACTTTCAAGACTGTTTCTCCTGTGAACACCGGACGTGTTTAAACTGCAGAGTCGGGTGCCAGTCAGAAAGAGAGAATCCAGCCCACTCCACACCCGCCGAACCCGACCCAAGCTCGAGTGGAAAAACACCACAAGGAGGTCCCCCCGGCGATCCTGACCCGAGATCCGGTGACCCATGACTTGCCTCAAGCCTCCAGAAGACGTCTGTAGCCTCAATCCAGAGGGCTCCCTCTACCGTGACCGGAGCGGGTAAGAAAATCCGACGTCCAAAGGCACCCCTACATCCGACGCCCCGCGGCCTTGTGTGCCCAACCCAGCGGTGCCTAACCAACCTACAAGTTCCCAACTTACCACTCAAAGTGGTGGTCGCTCCTGGAAGATCCTCATCCACAAGCCTGCAGTGTTTCTTTGTCCCGGAGAATCTCCATTTAAATCAACAGGGCACCCTACCTCAAAACAGCCCCTGCGCCCGGCCGCCCTAGTGCCGCTGAGGGTGCACCTTTGGTCCCCAACTTGCCCTGAGCTAAACCCTAGGAGCTTTGCTCCCACAATCCTGTGGTCTGCTTGCCAGCCGCCACCAAACGAAGCCCCCCTATCCTCCTTAGGATAACATTGGGCCTCAACACTCTGCACCCGGCTGTCCTAGTACAGCTGAGGGTGCAACAACAGTGCATCACTGACCCTAGGAGACCCCCTGAGTCTAACCCCAGAACATTAACTCCCACAGTCAATTACTTACCTGAGAACCGTTAACCTGATTTCCCTCCGTTGGATAACATAGACACTTTTTCTCCAAAATGTTTCGAAGTGTGGAGTTTTGAAATCTAAAAATATTTTTTTTAATTGCACAAATAACCAAAACGTGTTTACTTACCTGTTTCAAGGGAATGTCCCAGTGCTGAATCTAGGTATCCATAGCGATACAAAAGAGGATGATGGAGATGATGGACAGAGCGTTTGAGCAAATCAAACACTCATCCCCAGTCAACTGATCTGGGTTTAATCCATCACCATTCTTTAGCTCACTCCGCCACCCCAGTTCCGACATGGCCATATGCAAATCAGTCTGACCCTGTGCCTCATGGGAACAGTCCAGCCCGAACTGCCAAGCCATGTCTTCCCTGGACCGGAAACAGGTATCCTGGGACCGGTTTCGGGTTCATAACCCTCATCAGCCAGGCTATCTTGAATCAAGTGGCAAAGTGAGCAAGGGACTCATGTCCGAGCATACCCTGCCAACTTAGGGCGAACAAAGCGATACAAAAGGGGATGATGGACGGAATCTAGGTATCCAGCACTGAGTTAGAAAAGTAACACGAAAAGTAACTTACCTGCAATTTATTGTAGAAGCCCATTCATTTCAATGTACTGCTCCAGTGTGGAGTTTTGAAAAATGGAAATATTCTTTAAAAATCATGCGATTAACCAAAATGTAATTACTTAGCTGTTTCTGGGAAATGTACCAGTGCTGAATCTAGGTATCCAGCACGGAGTTAGAAAAGTAAAGCAAAAAGGAACTTACCTGCAATTTAGTGAAAAGGCCTATTCATTTCAATGTACTGTATTTGCTAAGTGTTGCATACTACTTCTCCCCTGTAAATCAAACAAAGTACAATTTCTACTGCATACTTGAACTTTGTTCATACAAGTAAATGATTACCGCAAAGTATTTTTATGCTTACCTGTGCCAGGCTTGCTTGGTTCTAGAAATAAAACAACAGTATATTTTTCATGCAAAAACAATTGGCCTAGAGTTCAGTTCTTGAGTGTGTGAATTCATTTGCTGACTGAGTGTGTACATCAATTGCTTAACACTGTCCTCTTATACTGCCTTACTGCTCGACCAAGCTACAACTTCAGAGAGTAAGGTTCTATCTAACTTTAACCTCTGCCGACCTCTGGAGACCCTTGGACTCTATACACACTGTACCTCACTTTGGTGCAGTATACAGAGCCAGTTTCTTACAATACCTCACAGTATGTCTCTCTCAATTTACATGTGATGTTGTTGCCCAGTGGAAGGAGCAAGCTGCTCTGTTAACTTCTTCAACGCTGGAGAGACACACCCGGATGAGGGAAATATAACTCTGCTGGGGCCTGTACTTCAGCATAGCATCTTGAAAGGTCAAAGTTATCACTACATTTTTTAACAGGGGATTTTAACACCCATGTGTAGGGACATCATGCAAGGAGGAGTGGAAGCTATGGGCTGTGCACGACAAGCAGGCTTACACATGGAACATACTCCCAAGGGTGTTGAGCTTAACTCCATTTTACTTGAAATTGATCTAACATCTGTAATAATTAGCTGCCTCTGGGGAAAACAGACATTACTCCCACCTTTATTGGGAGAGGGTGTGAGGCCGTTATTGATTTCACCTTTGTATATACCCCCTTTTACTCTCTGGTTACCGATTTTTCTGTGCAGGCGAGTGAATGCAGTGACCACAACCCCATTTGTGTCTCAACAGGCTGACCCAAACACTCAGACACACCAAGTTGGGCGGGGGCTCGTGTCCCCCTTAAAGAGGTGGAAGCGGGAAGGAGTGTAAAGTGGGGGTGTATTGTCCCAGAGCTACCCCACGAGTCCCTTTTAATTCGGTGTCGCAGCGAGTTTGCCACCTGTCTCAACGATGAGGCAAGTGCTCCGGACATCATAGGTGCATTTGGATCCATGTCTACTGTCATAAGGAAGTTTCTACGGGGCCCGTTAGCAACCAGGTCCATGATGGTTTGACTCGGCGTGCTCCCAGGCTTCCAGGAACTGTAGTGTAGTTCCTAGTTTCCCACTAGGCCCTGCGCATTGGAATAACATAAACAGTAGTATCGACGTGGAACTGCTTATATTCCAGGTCTCCACTGACTATGCTAAACTTAATTAGGTTGTGTTACCAACTAGCTCAGAGGTCACTGGAAACTTTCTTCTCTGCATAGGAAGTGATCAGCTTCCTTGGCACAGACAAGAAGGGATTCAGTTTTCCAACAACCGTGCAACATGACAACTTTGCTCCTCAGATCAAGAGTCGATCTCTAGGGTCGTGTGAAACAATAGACATAGATTTCACTCAGTCAGTCTAGTGCAGTTTACTTTCACAGTATGTAGAGAATAGAGAGACGGGCGTTTATCAATAAAGGTTAACATTTATTGAACAGTCTTTCTTCTCGTACAAGAGAAATGTATTGCCACAATTGCAATAACTGTTATTATAAAAAGTACGTACAGTAAGATAAGAATTGCGAAATAGAACTGTAAAAGCATTGGTATGGTTTCTTAGCCATACAATGGTTTAAAAGTAATAAAACATATATACAGTCATATATACATTAGGCTAACATACTCAACTGGTGCTTCTAACTAAGCCTACCCCAGTGTGCCTGACCTAAGCCTAACACGTGAGAAGGGGAGTAAGTAAGTAGCTTAAGTTAAGTTGGTTTTGCCAAGGTTTGTTTCAAGAATTCTCGTCTAAGGGTTTAGTCAACACCATACCTCTGAATAGAATGATGGAGGATTGGTATCTCCTTCAGGGGTCTCTCTCGATATCCCAGTCACCCGCGAGGGTAAACCGGAAGCGCCGGGACTGGATTTCTCTGCACGAGAAAGGCAGCGGCTTCTCTCAGCGCGTCGAGGAAGGAGGGGTGACAGCGTCCGCGGGCAGCTGGGCTGGATGTCTTCGCAGAGGACGGCTGCACGGCTCCTCAAGCGTACTGCACCATAGGTCGCGCTGTAGCGGCGATAATGGTAATCAGTAGCTTCACCACCACAGGATAGCAGGCTGCAGCAACAGAGTGCTAGTTTTTACCAACACGGGGTCATGCAGGCAGCTGGCATCAGCAACAGGCAACGCACATTGCTTAAGGCAACGTTGGTAATATTTATACCTGAGAGGTGCCGGGTTTGACGCAAGTTTGCTGGACATAAGACGTCAATTAAAGATGTCACTAGGAAGTGGCAGTTATCAGTTGCTCATTAGAGTTCCATTACTAATCAAAACATAGCAAGCGGGGATTTCCAGGTTTGCTGAGTTTTTATCTTGTTGAAGAACTCGGAGTGTTATCTAGGAATATCAGATAGTGACTGCTGCTCTGTCATTGCACTAATTGGTCGCAAAGGAAGTAGCAGAGAGTCATGCTGGAATGTGGCTCTGTTCGTGTGAGGCCAGAGATGACTTTACAGAAAATCGCACTTGAACGGTTATGCCAATATAGGGAATAAATGGCTTTATAGCCGAATAGGGGCATAAGGTCACAGTATCGATCAGGAACCTAGATAAGCACGCAACACCCACTCCACGTTTTCATGTCCATCAAAATTACAAAACTAAGCAATTAGATGCATGTGTAACATTGCCCACCCCAAAATACATAAATGCATTTGAAATAGGCGTACTTGTAATACATGGAATTTAGGTACTGTACGTTTTTTTTTTAAAAGCATAGTAATCATTCAAAAAATTATTGCATATGAAATCAATGAACGATTATGCAAAAAGAATTACACATGAAGTATCTCTGACAGAAGAAATGCGAGATAAATCATCACATAAAAATGCATTGTAATAACATGTGTGCTAGAGGCTGGTGTTATGTTGTTATGTCTCTAGATGTGTTTAGAAATAGAAGTGTGAAGCTTCTGTTCTCTAAGAATAGTTTTTACGTTAAGCAAAGAATTGTTCGTGCCAAAAAAGGTCAATATTAGAAAAAATTGTCCAATTCAAAGAAAATATATTTCCAAAGCTCCTGGCAGTTTTTGTTGATCAAAACTGAAGGCCGAATTCAGAGTTCATGGGAACGCTGTGTGTCGGAAAAGCTTCCAAAAGTTATTGTTTCTCTGTGGGTGAGAACATCGTATCAGACAGGCTCGCAAAGAATTGGTCTACAAATTCAGGTGATAGTTCAACCAAATTAGATAGCGCTGTAACTTGGCAGGTGTGAGAATGATTGCTGTCATCGAAGGCAGGACCAGCAATGCTCACAGAACGTTGTACCTGGATGATGTTGCTTTTGTCACTCGCTCCACTGTTACCACTTGGCTGTAGTACAGGAGTCTCCACGAATGCCGTCATCAGGATTGGTAGCCGCTGGGGACAACACAATGCGTGAGCCGTTATTGGACTGAGCAAAGTATCGACGTCCATTGGTACTGCTGATGGAAGTGAAAGACAGATGTCCAACACGCATTCATCGCCGCAAAGCATACACCGTAGCACAGGTAAAATGCAATTTTGCCATATCGGTCTGAATGAAAGGAACCAGGTCATGTTTAGATCTCTCAGCCTGGCCAATCCGAGGACGTTAGTTATCCTGTCCCTGTAGCGCATTGCTAGGATTGTTTCTTCCATTCCCATGGGAGCTGTGTCTGAGGCGAGGCTTGCCATATCGTAGCAGGAGGGTCAAAAATAGAATCCCTGCGATGAGTCCAAAAAATAGTGGAATACCACAAAAAATGGAGTGCACAAAATTAGGAAAGATTCCCAAAATTGCCTGGAAGGGTGTTAGCAGTCCCGTAAAGACTGTCTTAAATATGCCTGGGATGCTTGTTGCACTAGACATGTTAAGGAGTTGGCTCAACATTTCTACGAAATGCACGGGGCAATTTGTTGATAAAAGGTCATGGACCTCAGTAGCCGTCCTTGCGACTAGAAGATCATACGTCTCTTTAGATGACGTTATAGGCACTGTTGTCTGTAAAAGTACAGATTTCATTTTGCTTAATGTATCAATTCGTATAGAATAGAGATTCAGACGAGGCCAGAGGGGAGTCACTATGTCTGGAGGCCCGCTCGGGAACAATGCTTGCATACAACATTTGACCATGGACGTTACTTGTACTAGATAACTTTTCCCTGGCGCGAGGCCACAGCACCTGTGATCCGTTCTCAGAATGTAACTCCCGTTTGCGAGTTGCATAAAGAAGGGCTCTATCTGAGTTGCAGGTGTGACTAGCTGGTGGCATGAAAGGTTGTTTGAATTTCCATCACATGCTCCGTGTAAATTAATACCCTGACACAAAAGTATACCGCTTAGTGAGTGTTTACAGTTGTCACCACTAAGAAATACATTTTTGTCGCTGTCACTATAGCAAGAATGAGTGTATGGTAATTTCCATTCGGATTTAACATATCCTTTACCCAATTGTTCATATTGGCCAGCAGGTATGTATTCAAGGCACTTTTTAAAGCGGAAAGTTGTTATCGGAATTGTGATAATTCCGTGTATTATCCATTCAATGACAGGACTCTCTGACATTGTCAATGGTAATCGCTCGAGTTTTTCGATGCTCAGGATTGTATAGTCTGTTCCTTTCTGTGCCAAACTGATCTGTTTATCAGTAAGGTTAAAACTGGAAAATAATGACGTTGTGTTGATTAAACGCCAAGGCACATAGCCTGAACGAAGATTTTGCAGCGTCCAGCCTAATTCTATAATAGAGCGTAATTGAGACTGGCCATGTTGTAACATTAGCAAATCTCTGTCTATCACATCAAAGGCAGAGGATACAATATTGTCCAACGAATATATTCTGGAAGACAGAGTCATTAACCCATTGTCTACCACAGAAAGTGATTTCTCCAAATTAATACGATCAATTTCTCGTATTTTTTCAGCAGTTTCAATTTGCTTTACTTTCCAAGCCTCGTTGTAAGCAGCATAGATGCTGGTCGCTATGAAACGCTTTTGATGCTGTTTGCGTGGTCCAAGAATGAAATCGCGCAAATCAGCACCATCTTTTAATAAAGACAAGTGTTGCTTAATTTCAGCCAGTGTGGACGAGGTTAGCCATTCAAGGCAGAGCTTCCCTACACTGTATGTTGTTATTATTCCTGGATGTTGTCTCTGGGAATATCTTGAGTCTAATCTGGTCATTTTTAAACCCTGTGTTTTGTTCAGGAATCTATCTTGACAGCTATTTGTGTCTGTAGGCCAGATTAACCATTTTTTCCAATCAGGATGTGTTCTGTTGAAATTTAAAATTTGTGACACGTCTAAATCAATATCTGTGGTTGTATTCTCAGGTATTGGCTTCGGAATAGACGGTGTTTTAAGGTCTTTGTTCTTAGCTAGGCCAAGACAAGATGTTTGGTGTACAGTGTCATTTAAAAATAACATTTGTTCAGGTATCATGCAGGTTCTAAATAGTGCTTCAATGCCTTGCACCTGCCAATCTTTTGTACCCCAAATCGTTTTCGTTTCAATATTATTTTTCCAATAATCAAAACCAAATGTCATCATTTTGTCATAAAATGCTTCTGAATATATCAATTTAGAATTTGTCAGCATTGTTTTCATTCCTGTTTTGTCTAACAGTTTATAATAAAACGTTTCTGCATCACTGGTGTTAAACCCTGAAAAATATTTGAATTTCTCAAAAAATGCTTTAGAACTGCTTTTAGGTGGTGTAGAACAATGTTCCCATTGGTTATACATAAAAACATTTCTAGGCTGTGCAGATTTATGCAAGTAATGATCCCCATAATGGGTGTAACAGAATAACTGCTCATAACTAGATGAACCTTGTAAATAATCATGATCTGTGAATCTAGCTGACATTACTAAATCAGACATCATGTCATTAATACTGTTAAAGTCCCAATCATCAGAGAATGTACTAGGAGTCACAAAGTCACTTAAGGAAACCTTTAGTTGATGAGGATACTTCAGGATTTCGACCGGACCATAGATCTCATAGTCTGTTTTCTCCCATACTACCCCACCAGGTATTGGAATTGCTGTGACATTCACTGCTGACAGTTCTCTTTTCTTCACGTGGGATGATCTGTGTGGTTTCAGGACTAGGTTGATGTTCTGACTTGCTGTGTCCATTGTAATATATTTTCCTTCAATGAATTTTCCCAAACATAGTACCATGATGAGCCAAAGCAGGAGGAAAAATACACCTAGACCGAACCAGAACTCTAGCCAAGGGGAAATAAGGTAGATTTCCTTCAGTTGATGAAAGAGTTCCATTGCTTTTTCTTTAAAAGACTTTTTTGTTTCTGGCATCACTTCGGGCTCGTTTAAATCTTCAGAGAAGTTGTCGAAGTTGATGAAATAACCAGAGGCAGTTCTGTCAATTGATGGGATTGTTATTTCAATCTGTCTCTCTGTAGCATTTTCTGATGCCACATTATTGTAGACTGGTGTTGTTTCTTGACGAACTGTTTCAATCTGTGATTCAAGAGGCACGAGTTCCATGGCTGTATTGCATAGTCCTTCATTGTGCACTGCAGGCTGATCGAATGTGATGAGTCTTTCAGTTTGAACCTCTTGGATTGTTGCAAGTTTGGGTATTCTGTTGTTTCTTGGGAGTCCACTGGGCCTACTGTTGATTATAGGCCACATGCTTGTGGTTTTACCAGATCGATGGATACGATTCTGTTCTCCTTTTTACCAGCAAGGGGCGGTAGCACAACTGATCTTGTTCCGGTGACTGCCAAGACAGGTACTGCTTTTCTGTAAGAAGGCCCAAATTCCTTCTTAACCACGATCTTTTCTCTGACTAGATCCCCAATCTTTGGAATCCAGACAGGCCTTGCTGGGGCTGTTGCGGGTGGTGCCTCGTCAGTGGTACTTGGCTGCTGCTTTAACTTTATGTTGCTTAATGATTTTCTTGTTTCATTCAGTTCCTGTAAAACAGCCAAACGGTCTTTTACTTCAAACTGCGTTGTTTCTTCTTGTACCACTGACATCTGACTATCGAGGTCCTGAACGTTCATTCTAATTCCGAACAATAGTTCGTATGGGCTGAAACCTTTTAGAGAATTTCTTGGCATGTTGTTAAGACTAGTCTGGACACTTATTAAATGTTTGACCCACCCAGCGCCTGAACCTAATACCTTCGCTGTTATAGATTGCTTTATGCCCCGGTTTTTTCTTTCTATCACACTATTGTATGACTGACAAGAATACCACAACCCAATTCCCATGCTGGCCATGGCCTCCCCATAAGCTCGAGAGCCAAAAGCAAGACCCTGGTCAGAATGGAACGTGGTAATTGCGTATATGCCGATATGGACTCGCAAATCTTTTATAACCGTTCTAGCGTCAGCCGAGCGCTGGTGGCCTCATTATTTAAGTGCTTTTCGTCTTAACTATTAATAGGACGCAGGATGGGGTGTAGGCAGCGTTACGCTCTTTCTGATTGGTAGCCGGTAGCAAGGTTCGCTACTGCGATCCCTATTGCAGTTTTCACAGTTGTTTGCATATATTTGGTGTTCCACATTCATTCCCGGCCACCAGAATACTGATTGTAATTCAGTCCGTGATTCCTTGATCTTTCTGTGCCTAAGACCCAAACCCATATGTGCGTCTGCTATTAAAAATATTCTCCTGTTCGTGTTTGGAATTACTCTATCCCCCACTCCAGGGATTCGAGCAAAAGGAACGGAGTTTGCATCGATTATGTATGCATAATTGAGTGGATAGTTTACGGGTAGTGCTGCACAGTCGCCTTTTACGGTTGTTTTTACTGCCAGCATGGTTTCCCCGTCTATGTACTTATCTGTACGCTTTTTTGTGGCTACGGAAGCCGGTTTAGTTGCTTCCGCTTTGGCTGTATTAGCCAATGAATTCCCTGCAACGTGAACGCCATCACGTTGAAGACTCTGTGCGTGAATCACGTGAGTCTTTTGTAGGTCTTTGTGTAAAAGAGCTACCTCGTTCCAGAGCTTTTTATGCTTTATTGTGGCACCTGTGTCATCTTTGTAGTCGTTTTCGATCCAACTCTGCAGTTTGTTATTGTAAGAATTGACGCAAAAATGAGAATCGCACACTATAAGTGTGGGGAATTCGCGTTCTGCATTTTCGAGCGCCATCTTTAAAGATCTGATCTCAGTTCTTTGAACGGAACAGTACTTTACTGATTCAGTTTTTGTTACTTTCGGTCTGAATTTACCGCACAGCCAACGACCTTTAATAATCGCACATGCTGCATTGTAGGATTTACTCTCTACATTAAAATGCTGTACAAAGCTATCTGTATAGATTATACAGGCGTATTGTGGGAGAGGCAGGATTTCGATTGGCAGAGGATATTCTTCTTCATATTCTAAATCATTCAGTTCTTCGTATTGCGGGGCGAAATAGTATTTCACGTCTTCCGCTTCTAGAGAATCTATACACTGTATCCATTTCGGATCCAGTGACACTGTAGGCAGGTTTACTGGGCTGAATAGCGCTTCGAAGGCGGATTCCGCTGTAAGGATATTAATCCGTTTGCCGTGTGCTAGTTCTCGTTCATTTGCTAATGCGATTTGCACTGCATTCACAGTTCTTTCTGTGTGACTGAATGTTTTTTCTGCTTGTGTGTACAAGTGAGATTTAATTGAAATAGGTACCTTTTCTCCCTCATTAGAGGTTAGGTACGTGAATCCGCATCTTCCTGGGATGACTCGGATTACAAGATCACGTGTGTTGTCACGTGTATCTAATTTTGTTTTTGCTAACATGTCTGTTTGCAGTGATCTCAAAATTTCTGTGTGTTTTTGAGTCCAATTGATTTGTTTGAAATCAGGTTTAATTAGTTCGTAGAGAGGTTTAACCCTCTCTGCGTAATTTAGAATGTAAGTTCTTCCGAAATTCAGAAAACCTAGTATTGATTGTAAATTCTTCAGCGTTTTTGGAGCTTGGAGTACAGCGCACTTCTCTAAGAAGTTGTCCGCTAGGCTTTTCCCTTCACTTGATAATTCGTACCCTAAAAACCGTACTGTCAGATGGGCAATTCGAGACTTTTTAAAGTTGAATTTGTAACCCTCTGCTGCGAACCCAAGTATAATGGTGTTCACTCTTTTCAAGTGAGTATCCAAGTCGTCGTCTGTGAGATAAATATCATCTACGTAAGATAATGCTTCATCATCATAGATTTGTAGTAACTCTGTTACCCTAGCTGAGAATAGTCCTGGGCTGTTCTTGAACCCCTGTGGGAGTCGACAGAATTTTTTCTGCGACCCAAATGCGGAGAAAGCGGTCAAATATCTGCTTTCTGGTGCAATGTTTTGACAAAAGAAACCATTAGAAATGTCTATTGTCGTTTTATATTTTTTCCTAACTATATTATTCATTAGGGCTGCACTATGCGAGTTTTGTACTGCAAAAGTTTTGCAACATGTATTAAGATGTCTGTAGTCCAAAACTAGACGATATGAATTGTCTGGCTTGGAGACAGGAAACAAAGGATTGTTCATTTGAGAGGTGCATGTTTCAATCACCCCCTGGTACTCAAGTTGATCTAAGATCTCCCTGACCTGTTTTTTAGCTTCTTGCTTTATGGGATACTGCCGTTGGGCAGTTGGTTCACTTTTTAATTGGATTTTGTGAGGCGGTGAATCCTCATCCCATCCTACATGATTTTTATATAATGCAGGTGCCTGGGCCACTGCCCATTTCCTTGCATATGTGTATTTTTTGTGAATCGGTATGTGATTCGAGAAGGCAGGCATAATCACTTCTTCGCCACGAGGGCACTCCCTGACAAACTCCGGGGGCCAATCTTTTTCAGCTAACAGAATATCATAGCCTTTTGAGAGCTTATCCCAAAATAGACCCTTAATTTTCCTAGTCTTATCACCCTCTATACGCAATGTTATTTCGTATATTTTATGGGGCTCGCTAAGTCTGGTGTCGGCAGTTTCAACCTGAATGTATTCATTCGTGTCCACTGTCTCCAGATGACTCATCAAGGTCTTGCGCGCTATACTGATTTCTGCTGCACTGTCCAACATTGTCAATGCCCACTCCCCGTTTTTCAACTGTGTCCTCAGTATTCTCGGCATGGTTGATTACTCTAATACTGGCTACCTTCTTTTTCTGAAATTGAGATTTTTTACTCTGAGCAGGTTCCTTGTCTTTGGACTTGGTGTGCTCTCCTGGGTCTGACCGTCCTCTTCTTTCCGAATTCTGTGGAAGAGATCGAGAGGGACGTGTATCAATGCTTTGATATCTATCAGGTTTTTTTATATTATCCCTATTTCTAAGGTTATATTTTTTCTCAGAGGGCTCCCGTTGGGGAGACTGGCGTTCTCGAGTCGGAGTTCTTTCCCTCCGTCGAGGAGACCTTCCTCTGGACTGGAAAACTTTTTCCTTGGGAGTGGATTGTTTATTTCCATCCCAGCTCTTTTTAGGAGTATTTAAATTATTTTTAATAAATAATTTTTCAGGATTTTCGAGCAGTTGGGGCTTTACTGGTTTCCCACCCAAGCTGTCTCTACCTAATTCTTCATAGCATTTTTCTATGATTTTTGCTAGCTCAACAGGATCTTTTATATCTGTTTCCCTCAACTTCTGGCGGATCGCCACAGATGCTGCTTCTCCTTTAATGTTGGCTAATAATATAGCCGTGACCTGCTTGAAGTCTTTCAGTAATTTCATACCTAGATTTAAAGCGGGCTCTGGACCGAATTCATTTTGAATCTGTTTTAGCACTTCTGGTATTACCGCCATAGACGGAACACCGTGTGTTTTTGTGTAAATGGAAGCAAAGACTGTACCCCAAGTGTCGCAGTCCTCTACGTGTGGTGCGATTCCCATAGGAAGGCAGATGGTCAAGATTCTGTGTTTCTCAATAGGGGTAGTATCAGGAAATACTGCCTCTATTTGAGTGATTTTCTGGGCTAACCAGAAAGGAATTTGTTCCCGTTTTACGGGTGTTTTACCAAGACATGACTGTATGTTCTGTGGTGTAATTTTATTTGTGTTCCCCTGATGAGGGGTCAGCTGGTGTGAATTAACAGCTGGCTGGACTGTTGCAGTCCGTATTACATATTGGACTAATTGCCTATGTATTTTTATTAATGTGTTTAGCTGTTCTAACAGCTCTTCTCTAGACATTCTTGTAATGTCAGGATGTGGTGTGTAGCTGGCTAGAACCGGCCACGTGGCTCCTGGTCTACCTAGTGGACCGAGCCTGGTTATGTGATCATTATGTTTTAGGGCGCCATTAAACCAGAGCAGGTGCTCTTGAAATTTAAGTGGGATTTCAATCTCCTCGAAAGGAGCGTACTCTCCCGGAGGTTCCTCTATTTTGTAATAGTGAAACTCTTGTGTTATTGCGTTTACCGCTGGAAAGTTTATCCATGAATAGCATACCTCTGTCTGCCGATACTCGTGAGCCTCTATCACGAAAATTACTGTACCACCCTGAGGTGTCAGTCCGTGTTCTATAAGTTTTAAAGTTATAGATCTTCTTAACTGGACCGGGATGATAATAGCATCCGGGTCTGCGTATTCGGGACCTTGCTGAGTCGCATCTACTGCGGCCCCAGGGGCTCCGTTTTCTGGCATTGTAAAAATGCGAGGTTTGCAGAGTAGGTCTCCAAGGAGACAAAGATTAGGTGCACAATATTTTGGAACACTGTATCCTTCAACGTTGAATAAACCAGAGCTTTACATAGGAATCTCTTCCTACTAAGGTCGGGCGGATTTTAACCTTTCACCCACTCCAGACGTCTATTGGAGTATTTACGGGAGAAAGGGGTGTGAAATATGCACGACTGAGTTACTCTACAAGTCTTGCGTTAGTTTATCGCCTTACCAAACGTTGGGCGCCATGTAGTGTAGTTCCTAGTTTCCCACTAGGCCCTGCGCATTGGAATAACATAAACAGTAGTATCGACGTGGAACTGCTTATATTCCAGGTCTCCACTGACTATGCTAAACTTAATTAGGTTGTGTTACCAACTAGCTCAGAGGTCACTGGAAACTTTCTTCTCTGCATAGGAAGTGATCAGCTTCCTTGGCACAGACAAGAAGGGATTCAGTTTTCCAACAACCGTGCAACATGACAACTTTGCTCCTCAGATCAAGAGTCGATCTCTAGGGTCGTGTGAAACAATAGACATAGATTTCACTCAGTCAGTCTAGTGCAGTTTACTTTCACAGTATGTAGAGAATAGAGAGACGGGCGTTTATCAATAAAGGTTAACATTTATTGAACAGTCTTTCTTCTCGTACAAGAGAAATGTATTGCCACAATTGCAATAACTGTTATTATAAAAAGTACGTACAGTAAGATAAGAATTGCGAAATAGAACTGTAAAAGCATTGGTATGGTTTCTTAGCCATACAATGGTTTAAAAGTAATAAAACATATATACAGTCATATATACATTAGGCTAACATACTCAACTGGTGCTTCTAACTAAGCCTACCCCAGTGTGCCTGACCTAAGCCTAACAAGTGAGAAGGGGAGTAAGTAAGTAGCTTAAGTTAAGTTGGTTTTGCCAAGGTTTGTTTCAAGAATTCTCGTCTAAGGGTTTAGTCAACACCATACCTCTGAATAGAATGATGGAGGATTGGTATCTCCTTCAGGGGTCTCTCTCGATATCCCAGTCACCCGCGAGGGTAAACCGGAAGCGCCGGGACTGGATTTCTCTGCACGAGAAAGGCAGCGGCTTCTCTCAGCGCGTCGAGGAAGGAGGGGTGACAGCGTCCGCGGGCAGCTGGGCTGGATGTCTTCGCAGAGGACGGCTGCACGGCTCCTCAAGCGTACTGCACCATAGGTCACGCTGTAGCGGCGATAATGGTAATCAGTAGCTTCACCACCACAGGATAGCAGGCTGCAGCGACAGAGTGCTAGTTTTTACCAACACGGGGTCATGCAGGCAGCTGGCATCAGCAACAGGCAACGCACATTGCTTAAGGCAACGTTGGTAATATTTATACCTGACAGGTGCCGGGTTTGACGCAAGTTTGCTGGACATAAGACGTCAATTAAAGATGTCACTAGGAAGTGGCAGTTATCAGTTGCTCATTAGAGTTCCATTACTAATCAAAACATAGCAAGCGGGGATTTCCAGGTTTGCTGAGTTTTTATCTTGTTGAAGAACTCGGAGTGTTATCTAGGAATATCAGATAGTGACTGCTGCTCTGTCATTGCACTAATTGGTCGCAAAGGAAGTAGCAGAGAGTCATGCTGGAATGTGGCTCTGTTCGTGTGAGGCCAGAGATGACTTTACAGAAAATCGCACTTGAACGGTTATGCCAATATAGGGAATAAATGGCTTTATAGCCGAATAGGGGCATAAGGTCACAGTATCGATCAGGAACCTAGATAAGCACGCAACAGAACCTGAGTCAGACCTTGGGTGATAAGCCCCGAGACCAGGTGGTGGTCAAAAGACTAAGAAGAGCATATAAGGCTGCTCTAGCAACTCGCGAGTCTATCCTGAAGGAGGAGGCCTGGATCAATTTAGTGGAGGCTAGTACACTGCGTAATAGCTCAAAGTTCTGAGGCATTATTAACAGCCCATTTCAATCTGAAAATAATGCTAATTTAGTGGATGCTCAAATCACAGAGGACGATTGGGTACATAATTTTGCTCCAGATGGGATCCCAACAGATCTCTTCATCGCCCACTTAAAAACCTGGGTGCCTGTCCTCACAGCTGTCATCAATACTGCAGTCCAGGAGTTTCCGCACAGATTCTTGGGCTCAATCGATTTTAGTCCTGGCATTTAAAAAGGGATAGCGGGGCAGTAACTATTGTTATAGGCCCATTTCTCTGTTGGACTCTGTGGTGAAGGTGGTGGGCCGCATGGTACTTGACACACTTGTATCATGGGTTGATGAAAACAACTTTTTATCCGATATCCAAAACGGCATTCGCCCAGGTCGTTTCACTGTGGAACAGTGTTTAAACCTGTACATGGTTCTGAACAAATACACTGTGACTCGTTCCAGCCCCATATACCTAGCCTTCATGGACCGGTCCTCAGCATTCAACTGGGTTAATAGGTCCAAGCTGTGGCAGTTTATGTCTTCCATTGGCATTGACAGTAACATCGTTTTATTCACCGTGATTAAACTGCGGTTGTCCACTATTCAAAGGACCTGAAAGCGTCCAGTCAGCTTGACATCAAGAGAGGGGTGCATCAGGGGTGCATTTTAGCATCTATATATTCATTCCTTAGAGAAGGCCATTTTGGCCACAAATGCGGATTGTGCTAAGGTAGGCAACCATAGCTTGCCTGTCCTCCTATACGCGGACAACGCAGTCCTCTTTGCAAGGACAGCTAGGGGCCTAAAACTTCTGAATTCTTTTGCCCTTTTTATGGAGAACTTGGACCTGTTGTTTCATCATGCCAAGTCGTTCATGCAGGTGGGACCTTGTAAAGCTAAGCAGTTCACTTTTAAACTCTGACTTTCATCAATACCGAAGAGCAATGTTTTCCCCTATTTGGGAGTTGTGTTTGACGATTCCTTGTGTTGGTGCCCTTTGCTTACTTGGAAGAAAGGCAATCTAGTTAAAGCTTTTGCAGCTGTTTTTTACTTTGCCAGCAGAGGGGAAGGGAAGCCAATAGGGGCACTGTTGAAGACATATGAAGACAAATATATCTCAAAGGTTAATTATGGGAGTGAGATTTTGGGCCACATTGGGGTAGGAGCAGTGCAAAGTGCTGAAAACTCTTACCTGCGAAGGGCATTTTCTATCCCACAAAGCACTTCGTTTTATGTCGTGCACAAAGAGTTGGGAATGCCTTTCCTCTCAGATGTACTGGCTTTCCGTCCCCTGGCTTTGTGTCCTAATATTTAGGCAAAGCAAGAAAATACACTCAGCAGGCATCCTACGGGAATGCCTTTCACTTGACCATGTCTCAAGCATCCGATGGCTCCAGTTTATAAGAGTTGGCCTCTCCAGGGTAGGTAGGAACTCTATTCGCTAACCTGAGCGCAGATGTAAGAGTGACTTTTCTCTGGTCAAAGAGTGTTTTTTAGGAATGAGTCACTGTGATAGAGAGGGAAATGAGCTCTATAAGCCTAGTGTGCGTATGTACATCGTGTTAAAAACCGTACCAACCAGCGAACCTTATCTTCTAGGGCTTAAAAGCATCCGTAATCATTGTGAATGACCCGGTTTCGGCTCAACCTCTTCCATTACCTCATGGCACACCCTCTAGGCTCCCACAGAGGCCTGTGCCTCATGCCCTGTGGCTGCAACAGTGAGTCTCCTCAGGACATGATGCACTTTATAATGTTTTGTAGTTTTTATGTTGTCCCTAAAAAGTTATTTATTATTCCCATTCTCAAAAAAACAGGTTTTAGGAGGGGGAGACCACTTCTTATCTTTTTACAACTCCTCTCTAAAGACACTATTTTGCATACGCTTTACTTTTTACGGTTCGCTGTTAGACTCAGGTCAAGCTGCAATTAACTTCTGCTCTGTAATTCATGAATTTTTATCTTGTGTTTTGATTAACTTGGACATATTATATTTGTCAATCTGTAACTTGGAAAATGTTTTATCATTTTATGTATGACTTTTATGGTTTTCTTTTATAAAACCAAATAAAGTTTGTTGCTAATAATCACTAGGGAAATCATTTACAGGATAGCATAGTATCCCTCACAATAACTCCAGGAGTCACATTCCACAAAATGTACATGCGTTGTTTCCCCTACTTCCAACTTTACATGTCTCCCCAATCACCTGCCCAAACCTCTCCCTGCTGATGCCAATGTGGTACTCCGTCAACCCGCAGCCATTTTTTGGCCCCTTTGAAAGTGCCCATACAATAAAAATGCTGTAGTTGTAAATACATATCAACTACCATTTGTTGTGTTTGGAACATTTTAATAATAAAATCTAATAAACATAAGCTGATTATTAAAGTAAAACAGAACATCAGTTGCCCTACACATAAGAGACAGAGTTGTACATAAAAATCAACATACTGTTACACAGCAAAGTTATGTAGAGCACAATTCTTAATTTCGGGCAATCTTTAAAGTTTAACAATAGAAACATTAATAAAGAACAGGAAAGGAGAGAACGAAGGTGGGATACAGTAGTTTCATTAATGTAATGCTTCCTACATATAAAAAAACTAATACTAATTATTTTCCTTAAGCAATAAAGTCCTCACATTAAAATACTAAGAGAAATATATTGAACAATGAACATTTCATGTGTAATTAGAATTCAATTTGAATATTTTAACCTCCTCGGCATTATTTGACTCATGATTACAACTTGAATGCTTTCGGGAAAGGAACCGCCTCATGGGGTTCAAAATCACATCTTTTCCAACAATAGGATTAAAGTGATAAACTTGAATTTCAATTCAATTTATTGATTTAGGCCTTTTTGGAATCAACAATTTTAAATATATACAAAATCCATACACTTTTGTAAAATTGTCACCTAAACTTGAATTCAATCCACCTTTTGATTAAACACTTCCCATTCCAGCAAGCATCACAGGGCCATTTGTTGTTATCTTCCCAATTAGTGATAATGTTTCAGATGGCAACAACAGTAGATATGTTTAGTATTTTACCTCTGAAAGCAAAAACATGCCATTTCAGAATCATGGTGCACAATAAAATGTAGGAACAGAAGGCCATCTTTAGGTATAGCATTAATTGAGGTTTGACCAGGCTTGAAACTAGAATTCCTGAACTTTTGGACATTTAAATGTCACATTTTAAAAGAATTCAAACAGACCCAGCATGAGCTCCGAGACAAATTGAAGATGAGTGAATTGTACTTAGACAACATGTGCTGATTAGTAATCTATTGATGTTTAATGCAGTGGTCAGGCAATGCTTGTGGATCTAATCTATTCAGATTTCAACTCCATAGTTTGTTCAATAAATTGACTAGGCCTAATACTTGAAGGTCCATCTCTCAAATCAGTTCTATTACAGTTTTATTTGCGATAACACTGATAGAGATCGATGATAAATAGATTTTAAAAGCCATGGGAGGAATTGATCCTTGGTCTAAATCTAATTATTGTCTGCAACAGAAACCAGTGCAAACAGATCACATATAAAAGCATTGAATATGTTTATTATAGTAGTTTAGAGTAAACATAGATGACACACATTGTTCCTGAAACTCAGAAATTGATTACATCCTATTTTATGTCCAGAGACCGGTTTAGATGCTTTCCTGTTTAAGTGACAACATTTGCAAATATATTGAACAAAACATTAAAGCTGGATGTCAGAAATTCTGTCTTTAAGCGTTGTGTAAGAGTCATGTGTGATGGTTTTTATTTGATCTGAAGTAACACTAACACTAAATAGGTACGTGCACCGGTTATCATTCAACTAACATTATTAGCAAACTTAATTTGGAGGGAATTGAGAAAAATGTACCCATGTACCAAGGGTTTTATTGTTCAAAAATCCACTGGTTCGGTAATTCACGAAGTTTGCAAATGCTAACCCCCTTTTTGAAATGTACTAAGCCCATTTAACAATTAAGAATTTGGAAGGGGAATGTTAATAGTGTCCCTTCTCAATACTTAATACATCCTTAAGGTATGTATTAAGCTTTGAAACCATACGTGGGCTGATAAACAGTAACAGGAGGTAGTAACCCAGGGGGACATTTGTGAATCTGAAAGTAAAATGGAGTGCATTAAAAATGCCTTGATTTAAAAGCAATCACAGACAGAGTAGTGTGCTGACTCTACAAGCAACCACTTTTACCAAATGGATTATTAATACATGAACCTCAGTATTTCCTATATATTGCTGAAATGTAGTCTCTAATATTTTTGTCATGTGGTGTAAATATTTGTTTCTAATATTTTATTTCCCATTGCAATATTGTCAGGAAATGTACCTATTCTTTTTGTCAAACATATTGAAATATCTTTATCACAATTTTTGGGGCATTCTAAAAAGTGTTTTCACTCTCTAACTTAAAGCTTCCTCAGAAAAATACTGACGCGCAGTCCTGCTTTCTCCTAGATCATTTAGCTTTCTCACTAAACCAAGCACAATATTGATTTGAGAGAGGTGGTTATTGTAGTGATACGCACTGGGGTTAGTTTAGAAAAGACAAATATAGAACTTCCTTTATCTTTAGAAATAATACTTGCAAAAGTTTATGTCCAATAATTTCAGATAATTTACTGATAAAGATATCAGATAAAGATCCCCTAATTTCTTATACCTTGTGGTATCAAAAATCAAAAATTAATTTCTACCACAATCAAGAAACCCTTGAGTCTATGAGGATTACTGTTGCAAATGAAGACCTAGCTAAGATGAAATATCCCTTTAAAGTGAAGATTTCCTTCACCCACCATAGTAGGCATGCTTCCTCATTCGGAATCTCCTCCCACCGTTATAACTAGTCACAGTACAGGGTACAGCCCCCTCACTGAGACGGAGGAGTTCAGGCATGTTTTGTTATAGAGAAAGGTATACTAAATACCACAAAAATTAGCTCAGGGTAGTGGGGGCAGCCGAGTGAAAGTTAATAAGAGGTCAACATGTTTCAGCCTATTAACCCTCCAAGGAGGTGTTTGCGGTTTTCTTCAGGACCTAATCAAAAGTGCTGCTGCTCATTGTCAATAACAAGCATTAGCATAGCCAATAGGCTCACCTTTGGGACCTTATAAGTGTTTAGCCATGCAGATCCAGATCATGTGAAAGAATTTCTCTTAAAAAAGAAGACTATAAACTAACGAAGCTAGACGTGACTTTATAACTGGTTAATCTAATGCTCCTGGAGGTTTAGTATATGTATAGAAGTCCTGTTTTCTATGGCGTGTCATATAAAATTGATGCTCTAAATTTTGGTAAGACTACACGTCATAAAAATTCAAAACTGCTTTTATATCATTTTACTTTTGAAAGCTTGAAGTGAAAGTGAATTCTAAATGTCATTTGCTTATGAGTAGGCGCTAATGACTATTTCCGGATGAAAATGTAGTTAGCATTTTTTTGTATAAGATGCGTTAGAAGTATGGGTAGGGAAAATGGCTATTTTGGCCAAAGGCTCCCCTTTCTTTATGCATGCTAGTTTTAATTTGTACACAGAATCACAATTTTTTTATGTGGTACACTCTAGTGTTAGATGAATCTGTTTTACACTTTTGATAAGCAAGAGATGAGGATGAACAGTTTTTTCGTCCCTGGTTTTAAATGGATTCAGGTTGGTTGACTGCCTCAGAAATAGTTGTTTCCCGCATGCTTCTTTCATGTGACTTAAATCCCTTCAGTCGAAGAGGCGGCTGCAGCTTGCAGATATGGCCAGAGAAGTACTTGGCTGGTTCAGTTCACCAGTGGGGCTAGAATAGAAGCTGTTAAGGGCAGGGGATTAGCTACCCATTGGTGCAGCAGGTGCCGTGGCACCAGGTCCCAGACGCCTTAAAGGCCCACTATACCCTGATAACTGCAGTCTGTCACAGTTCAAACAAAGGCATGAGGGGCCCACAGAACAATTATTGCTGTTTTCCACAGTCCAAACAGAGGGCAGGTGTCACATTTCCTTTCTTGCCTTAGGGCCCAGGGCACACTGGCTAGGCCACTGGTTAAGGATGCATTGGGGAAGAGGTGGGGAGACAGGTGGATATTTAAACAGCTCGACAATGACTTCATGCCTGGGTATTAAAGTATTCATTGCAATTAAGGGCTGAAGCAGGAATAGATCTCATAATATCGGGAGGCCTACTTACAAATGCAACTCGATAAGCGGCTGCCTTTTAACATCTCACTTATCACCTCTCCTAATTTTCAGTTTTATTTTAGATGCAGACTTAAATTGTGACCTATGAATATGTTTATCTATCTTTAGGTTCCAAATGGTCCATCTTTTCCATATGCAAGTATCAGACAGGTCGGGAACACCCAATGGCATTGAACTTCATAAAGCCACATTAATCACTGGTCTTGAAATGCAAGTGGCAGCATTAGGCACACAGGGGTGTAATCTACGTAATCTCATTATGTACCTTAGTATACAAGTAGTACCACATTCTTTGTATACCTGAATTAAAAGGCACACAAAATAGTACCGTATTTCAAGGCCCAGTTCAGAATTACAGGGAAGGTGCACTGTCCCAGACTACACAACGGTGCAGTCTTCAGTGGGTGCTGTCATGTCACACAGGGGAAGTACACCAGATTATGCTGGAAAAAGCATGTGGTGCCCCAACGTAGGTACAGTTGTAAACCACCAGTCTGCTTACAAAGTAAAGCGTCTGGCAGCTATTAAACGAGGTGGCATGTTTCCCCTGCAGTTGGTTGGGGTCTGTCACCATCCTGTCAGGTGGAGGTATACAATCAGTGCGCCTCCTAACTGCTTGTTTGCCCTTTCGCCCGTGTCAATAATACAGTGCAGTCGCAAGACAAAAGGTTTTCCCACATTTGAATGTGGCCATGCCCAATACAACGGAAAGCATGCCCGCTGAGAATCTCTCCTACGTGATCCATACTACATAAAGGACTATGTAAGTGTCTGCAGCCTCTTCTGTAGAACAAAAGCCAAAATGCCCATGGGACGCAGAAAGAGGGTGCACTCTGATGCTTCATCATGTACGAAGCCTTTGGCGTTCGTCTGTACTAAGCTAGTGATAGAGTAAAATGAGTGTTTATTGCCCTCTATGTCACTCTACTTCCAAGCACCTACTACAGCTTGTACATTGGTTACTGTAATCTGTTCACCTACATTATGCTTAATATAAATAGTGCACAATTTCGGCGTTTGTGTCTGCCTACAATGTGGACATGATACAAACAACAGTACCTACTGTAGTGTAGTTCCTATATTCCCAATAGGCTCTGCGCACTGGAATAACATAAACAATAGTTTAGACGTAGGACTGAAGTCAACTAGGTCACTATTGAATATGTTAGACTTGATTGTGAATGCCAGCTAGCTCAGAGGTCACTAGAAACTTTCTCGAATTCACAAGAAGGGATTAGTTTCTGACAACCGCATAAACATGACAACTTTGTTCCCCAAGAATAAGAAATATATCTCTAGAGTCGCAGAAACAATACATTGCGATTTCACTCAGTCAATTGTGCATGCTTCGTTTCACCAGGATTTGCAGGTTTCTAAGCCATAAGATACATAAAAAGGATAAAATACATACAATGATAAATAACGACTAAAAGTACTCAACTGGTGCTTCTAAAATACGCCTACCCAGGTGTACCTAACCTAAGTCTAGTACGAGGGAAGAAGTAAGTGAGGTATAGCTTAAGTTCAGTATTTTTTGCCAAGAATCTATCCAAAATTTCTCTAAGGGTCTAATGAGCTCCATACCTTGGTTTTAGAATGAAGGAGGTCTCAGGACTCAATCTCCCAGTAACCCGCAAGGGTAGCAGGGAAACACTGGAGCTGGATTTCTCGGCAGGAGAAAAGACAGCGTCTTTCTCAGTGCATCAGCTGGAAGGTCGGCTTCCTTCGTCACTCGCTACAGCAGGGTATCGGGAAAGCAGTTAGTCGATCAGCTCCAAACCACCGTGTGTTTGCTAGGGCAGATGTGGGTATATTTATACCTGGAAGGTGCAGAGTTCGACGTAAGATTGGACATAATAACCTCACTAAGAACTCGCAGTTCTTTGAAAACTCCATGAGTTCTTGGACAAATCAATACTTAAGCAGGGGGAAGTCCCGGACTGCTGAAGTTTAGTTTCTCCAAGAATTCGTTGTGGATTCTAGGAACTTGTGGAAGTAGCCATGTCGTATTTGGACTGCATTGGCTATGTCTAAATATGGTTATGATTCTTATGCCTATATAAGGATATAATAAGTTATACCTATATAAGGGCATGAATCGGGAAAATTACACTAGGGTCCTAGATTCGTCTACAACACTACTAGGTGGATGTTACAATTCAACAAGAGTCTAAAATACTTCAGCACAACTGACTTTGCATCAATATTACGGGGCATCAGTCTTGATGGCAAGCCAACTTTGTATACATTATTATCAGAGACTATACTTGCCACTTGGATACAACTTTACAAGAGAATTTCATAAATTTTCATACAGTTGTATTTATATAATAAAACAACCTACCCACAATAATTCATCTATCTATTCATCTTTTTGGGTTCTGGAGTAGCATGCTACTCGCTGAAAAGCGCTTCAACACTTCATCAGGGGTAGCAAGCGCTATATAAATGCAAAACCTTCCCTCATCTATCCGTCCAGTCTCTTTTTCAACCTAACTAACAGACCAACATGTCCATCTCTCAAATACATTTTATATTTCCCTACACTAATTCACCACTTATCATTTTGGGATCCTGGAGTAGCGTGCCACTCGCCAAAAAAGCGGTTCAAATTGACCCTAACGCACTCTGCTGCTCGCAGAACTCTGCATTGAGCGGTTGAGTTTTTTTGACACTTTGCCGAGTTCTTCATTGAGAAACACCGCCTAGACCTATTCTTAGCATGAAAATCTAGATTTCAGTCATATGTTAAGAAACAAGTGTGAGTAGAAACCTTTTGGGTGGAGAAAATTTAAGACATTAATATTGTGAATTTTTTGTTAATTAGTTGATGTTTGCAAGTACTAACACTTCTCTGTGTCAAGTAAAGACCTTGAGAGTTTTGTAACTTTCAGATACTCAAATTGTGGATTTTGTTGCAATTAAAACATTTTCAAGGCCTGAAATTTCTTTGGAGGTTGCATGCGGGCAGCCTAAGTTATCCTGCAAGAATTTCTTGATTAATCCTATTGCAACTGCAATAAGTGTTTTCTCATGTAAAGTCAGGTTGTTAGAAGATTTTCTGCAACTTAAGATACGCCTTACTTTTTACCTGGTGCGGGTGCATTTCTCATGTTTAGTGAGATCTCCTTTCTGAGTATAACGTTTCTGGCTTTCCCCTCCTGTATAAGGCTTTAATCCAGTGTGAATTCTCTCATGTGAAGTGACATTGTATTCAAGACTAAACCTTATCTGACATTCAGAACACACCAGTGTGAGTTTGCTCATGACAAGTGAGACGTAATTTGTGACCAAAACTTTGCTTGCATTTCGAGCACTCATAAGGTTTTTCCCCAGAGTGGGATCTCTCATGAAGCATAACTGTCTTTCAGATTCAAGCTTTTATGGCATAAGGATTTTCTTCAGTGTGGAGTTTCTCATGGTGAGATAGCGTTTTTCTCTGCAGCTTTTCTGGCATTCAGAGCACTCATAAGGTTTTCATCAGTATGGAGTGGATTATGGTTAGTGAGGCTGTGCCTATCAAAAAATAGGAATTTCTGTCATTCACAGCATAGGTAATGTTTTTTCCCTGTGTGTGTCTGCTCATGTAGGTGAGATTGCATTTAAAATGGATGCTTTTCTGGCACTTGGAGCACTAAAGTATTTTTGATGGTGTGTTTTCTTATGATGCATGTAGCCATCACTACCTCTGAATCTTTTCTGAGATTTAGAGCACTGGTGTTTTTCCCCCAGTGTGGATTCTCAAATGTACAGTGAGATCAGATTTACGGCTGAAACATTTTTGGCATTCAGAGCACTGATAAGGTTTTTCCCCAGTGTGCGTTCTTATATGGTGAGTGAGATTGATTTTTTCACTGAAACATTTGTGGCATTCAATGCAATAAGGTTTTTCCCCAATGTGGGTTCTTGTATGCCGAGTGAGTATTCTTTTTTCATTGAAACATTTCTGATATTCAGAGCATGGATAAGGTTTTTCCCCAGTGTGGTCCTTGTATGTGTAGTGAGTATTCTTTTTTCACTGAAACATTTCTGGCATTCAGAGCACTGATAAGGTTTTTTCCCCAGTGTGGGTCCTTGTATGTGTAGTGAGTATTCTTTTTTCACTGAAACATTTCTGGCATTCAGAGCACTGATAAGGTTTCTTCCCCAGAGTGGAATCTCACATTTCAGTCAGGTCAGTATAGCTCTAAGCTGGCGCTGTACGCGGACGACTTGATTTTATATACGGGTGATCCAGGTACAGCTATTCCTCGGATCGAGGAACTGACAGCAGAGTTTCAGGCATTATCAGGATACAAGGTGAACAGATCCAAGACTGAGGTCATGTTTGGAACGTAGATCAATGGTATGGCACTGAGAGTCGGGAGTTTAGATATCTGGGAATATATATTGTGAGGGAATTGGATCGAATTCCTAAGTTAAATCTGGACAGAACAACTAGGGAAATGGACCATTTGTTTAGCAGATGGAAGAACCTCCCATTGTCAATCTATGGGAAAGTGAATCTAGTGAAAATGGTCATTCTCCCCAAGCTCTCCTACCTGTTTTCCACAATACCGCTAACATTCCCTAAGAAAGACATAAATAAGATACAGAGCAAAATAGGTTGTTTTCTGTGGGGGGACAAAGGGATGCGCCTGACCTGGAAGAAACTCAGAAGAAGGTTATTAAAAGGTGGGTTAGCTCTCCCCGATATTAGTCTATATGTAGTGGCATTCCAGTTTAAGAGCCTACGCATGCTACTTACTAAGCCAGGCGACTCATCCTGGGGCAGATTGCTGGAAGAGATGGTGAGAGCAGAAGGGGGAAGCGATGCCTTTATGTATAAATTTGGATCTCCTAGATTCTTCAAGCGGGTTTGTTTGAAGATACTAAAAACTGCCCTAGAAACATGGTACAGGGTAAGGGTAAGCAGTGGGATTGGGTACTATTCAGACTCAGCTCCAGTTTGGGATTCACCTGGTACCCCTGACTGCTTGAACGATGCCTTGGCATACCTATAAAAAGGGCTGGGATTACGAAATGGAAAGAGTTAATGGATGAGGAAGGGATATACCCATGGGTGTACTTGAGGGCAAAGGTAGGGACAGATTTATCAAGATTTAAATATCTTCAATTGCTGTCCTGGCATACAGCGGAACGTGAGGAGATAAAAAGTAATGAGGAAATAGAAAGGCTAAGTCAATCCTTCACACCTGTTATAAAAGAAATCTCGGTATGGTATCAACATCTACTAAAGGGATAGCTTCGGAAGAGGGGGTTTGGAACAATTTCTCCATAACACCACAGGCTGAGGGCATGCTTGAACCATCCTTGAAGACACTATACAAACATATAAAGCCTGCCTGTCTGAAAAAGAACCATTTTTTCATGGTCAATAGGCTTTACTACACTCCTTATAAAATCAGGAAATTCGCCCCCTCACCGCCACCAAAATGCCCGAGATGTCAGGAATTGCAGGCAGATGACATCCACATGTTTTTCGAATGTTTTTGAAACATTTCTGACATTCAGAGCATGGATGGATAAGGTTTTTCCCCAGTGTGGGTTAGTGTATGTCGAGAAAGACTTCTTTTGTCACTGAAACATTTCTGGCATTCAGAGCACTGATAAGGTTTTTCCCCAGTGTGGAATCTCACATGTGCAGTTAGAAGTGATTTACGGTTGAAATGTTTTAGGCATTCAGAGCACCTCTAAGGTTTTTCCCCAGTGTGGGTTTTTATATGCAGTGTGAGATGTCTTTTTTCACTGAAACATTTGTGGCATTCAATGCACTGATAAGGTTTTTCCCCAGTGTGGATTCTTATGTGCCGTGTGAGACTACTTTTTAAACTGAAACATTTCTGGCATTCAGAGCACTGATAAGGTTGTCCCACAGAATGGGTCACTGCATGATTAGAAAGACTTTGTTTATTACAAAACCTTTTCTGGCATTCAGAGCACTGATAAGGTTTTTCCCCAGTGTGGAATCTCACATGTGCAGTTAGAAGTGATTTACTGTTGAAATGTTTTGGGCACTCAGAGCACTGATAAGGGTTTTCCCCAGTGTGGATTCTTATGTGCTGTGTGAGACTATATTTTAAACTGAAACATTTCTGGCATTCAGAGCACTGATAAGGTTTTTCCCCAGTGTGGGTTCTTACATGCACCGTGAGATTGCGTTTTTCATTGAAACATTTCTGGCATTCAGAGCACTGATAAGGTTGTTCCACAAAATGGGTCACTGCATGATTAGAAAGACTTTGTTTGTTACAAAACCTTTTCTGGCATTTAGAGCACTGATATGGTTTTTCCCCCGTGTGGATTCTTGTATGTTTAGTGAGTCTGATTTTTACACTGAAACATTTCTGGCATTCAGAGCACTGAAAAGGTTTCTCCCCAGTGTGTGTTCTTATATGATGAGTGAGACTGTTTTTGTCAATGAAACATTTCTGGCATTCCGGGCACTGATAAGGTTTCTCTCCAGTGTGGGTTCTTCTATGCCGAGCGAGATCAGGTTGGGTATTGAAACATTTCTGGCAATCCGTGCACTGATAAGGTTTTTCTCCAGTGTGGGTCCTTATATGTATAATAAGTCCTATTTTTCTAATGAAATATTTCTGACATTCAGGGCACTGGTAAGGTTTTTCCCCAGTGTGGGTTAATACATGTAGAGAAAGACTTTGTTTTTTACAAAACCTTTTCTGGCATTCAGAGCACTGATAAGGTTTTTCCCCAGTGTGGGTCCTTGTATGTACAGTAAGGTCTCTTTTTTTACTGAAATATTTCTGGCATTCAGAGCACTGGTAAGGTTTTTCCCCAGTGTGGCTTAATACATGTAGAGAAAGACTTTGTTTTTTACAAAACCTTTTCTGGCATTCAGAGCACTGATAAGGTTTTTCCCCAGTGTGGGTCCTTGTATGTACAGTAAGGTCTCTTTTTTCACTGAAATATTTCTGGCATTCAGAGCACTGGTAAGGTTTTTCCACAGAGTGGGTTATTACATGTCGAGAAAGACTTTGTTTGTTATAAAACCTTTCTTGGCATTCAGAGCACTGATAAGGTTTGTCCCCAGTGTGGGTTATTGCATGTCGAGAAAGACTTTCTTTGTTACCAAACCTTTCCTGGCATTCAGAGCACTGAAAAGGTTTATCCCCAGTGTGGGTTCTTCTATGCTGAGTGAGACTGGATTTTTGACTGAAACATTTCTGGCATTCAGAGCACTGGTAAGGTTTTTCGCCAGAGTGGGTTATTACATGTCGAGAAAGACGTTGTTTGTTATAAAACCTTTCCTGGCATTCAGAGCACTGATAAGGTTTTTCCCCAGTGTGGATTCTTATATGTTCAATGAGATAATATTTACTGCTGAAACTTTTTTGGCATTCAGAGCACTGATAAGGGTTTTCCTCAGAGTGGGTTAATGCATGTCGATAAAGTTGCGATTTGAAACTAAACCTTTTCTGGCATTCAGAGCACTGATAAGGTTTTTCCCCAGTGTGGATTCTCATATGCGTAGTGAGATTAGATTTACTGCTGAAACTTTTTTGGCACTCTGAGCACTGAGAGAGGATTTTCCCAGTGTGCATTCTCTCAAATTCAGTGAGATGAGATTTATGGCTGAATCTTTTTTGGCACAGGTAACTTTTTCCCCAACTTGGGTTATTTTGCTTTGATTGAGGCGGGTTTGAACACTGAAATTGTTCTCACAGCCCGTGTTTTTAAAATGTGTATTACTAGAGTTAATATCTCTACATTTAGTTTTCTCTTGCTTATATGCCACGGTAAGAGTGAACCTGATTTTAGAGTTGGGCTTGTTTAGATAATGTTCAGCATTTATCTCTAAAAGATATTGTGTGTAATCTTCTTAACACTTGAATTGAGCAAAATATGTCTGGATGCAGCCCTGTAACACCGGTCGAAATGTTTGTAGCAGATAACAGTCTTTTGGTTAAAGCCTATCCGGCAGCAACTTATTTTGTGACTGAAGTTTTTCTCAAATCTATTTGTATAGGTTCTTAGCAATGCAGTAATAAGGTGTTAGTCTGATATTTAATGATTAAACTGAGAAGTACCTTTTTGCACTGGCATAATGGCAGTAACTGAGAACATTAGAACATGCACAGTAATATTGTGGCTCATCAGTCGCAGAACATCAGTTCCTTTTACCCGTTCTGTGTTTGGTGTAAGGTTAAGGATTGTAGTTCTGAAGACAAGGATTTATTTACATTAGCTAGCGCAACGGTGCTCATTTAATCCATTTTGATATTTAACAGTTTTAAATATCACTCCTGCACAACAGATAAGGTTGAGGTGATTTACATAGAATTACAGAACAGTACACAATAAAAAGGAAACAATCTGAGATGGTCATGAACAACACAATAAAGTGGTGAATTTTTAACGTTTTCGCCAGAGTGAGCAGAGTGGGTCGAGGTGTTATATCCCGAGGAAGATAGTCTCAAACTTGCGTAACTGGTTAAAAACAGTTGTTGAACAAAGGTGATTTTCCAATCTTTTGGTTGTTAGCGTGTCAGCTTCGGAGTCTTCTTTCAGTGTCTTTTTTTTGATGGTTTGCAGAAGAAACCTTTTGTTATATCTTTCTTTTATGCAGTGTGTGCTTCCTCTCTTGAATTACATGATGCTTTAGATCATGCGTGCTTTAGATGAACGTTATTCTGTCATGCTGAGGCAATTTGTCTTTCTGGTAATATTTCAGATGAGGACGTTGTGATTGGTCTTTCTGGCACTATTTCCGATGCTGTGTGGACAGATATGCCTTTGCTCTGGGTTAATGAAATGCAAAATTAGAGACTTCACTTACAGGTATAGTACTTTCCTCAGCTCCCACTTCCTCGCCACACCTAGATTTTGGAAATTGTTTAAACTTAGAATGCTGGATGTCCTTCAGTTTTTCAAAATAATCCTTCTTATGGCACTAACATTCAGTTGGCTGGTGCTAAATCTTGCTTTCTTCGTCCGTAATTTCAATCACCTATAGTATTAAAATTAAATAGTTAATACATGTAAATATCCCCAAAAATAATTTACAAGCCATATCAAAGCAGAGTTGCAAAATTTTGAAAGTGTTGAGCTGTTCTTCAGACCGAGCAGAGTGTAGAATGGTAGCCTGAGAGTACTTGGATCTAGGAGTGAGGATTTGTAGAATTTCCAACATTTTATTAAGCTCAGAAAGGATACATGTACCCTATGGACTTGTAACATAGAATCCCAAAAGCAGACATTAAAGTCATATGGACTGGCACCAAAAAGATATTGAAAATAGAATACTATTAATTAATTTTTAATGTAGATTTCTAGGATGGGAATTTCCCCTCCACGGACAACAGGCGTTTCCCGCTGCCCTGAGTTACCACCTACTTGTATCTGGTATCCTGACTTTTGAGCTCTGGCCTCTGCCGCACGCAAATCTATTGTGTGTTGCGAGGACTATGCCTAGACCTATCTCTCAACTATGGTCCAGAGTATGAATCAAGGGCAATGAAATTAAGGAGTACTTTCATGTGTTCATTTTATTCCACCTGATTATCAGTCGTTAGGCTTTTCTGCACCTGGATTTAGAGAAACAGGACACCATTTTTTTCCAGACAGAAAAATTAGACTGAAAAGACCCACAAGACTCGGTGCAGCAGAAGCAGCCAAGACTCATGCTGTTTTTTTACAAACTGGGGGAAACACACAATTCTTCCCTCTGTTAGAAATATCTTTCCCCTTCCCTCCCCTGCTTCGCCCATCTCCCCCCCCCCCAACCAACCACATGCATATATCTACCTCCTGCTTAAAACAAGTGGTAAATGAAAGCAGAAAAACAGTATGAAATAGTGAATGGCATGTGGTTTGAAAGGCAGAAGAATCTGTTCCTCGTGGCAACTCCCCAGTACATTGCGTCAAAACTGTAACTGCACGTTACTGGGATAAATCTACCACAAAACAATTACATGAGATTTTTCTGCCACCCCAGTACTGTGCAACTTCTAACAAGGGGCTATAAGAGATCTTGGACCGGTCCTGTGACCTGGAGGGTCACACCAAGTGTGCCCTCATTTAAGGCAGAGGACTGTCATGTGTTTAACAGCTAGAGCGGTGGTGGCAATGCACCCTGTTGTAAGGATCAATAGCCTGATGTGATCTTTGCATCATGGTCAGTGGAGTGGCTTTCTACTGACACACCCATGTAATGCTCCATTTCTATACCTGTGCCCAGACTTTGCAATAACATCAAGTGCATGTTTAGGGTGTTGGTGCGCGTAGCATAAATGCAATGTGAGAGTGTGACAGAGTAAACACCATCTCCTGTCTGCCAGTTGTGTATACAAGTGGGACCATCTTTCCCTCATTTATACCAGAGTTCAAAGTCCTCTGTTACCAAGGAATAATGTGCTCTACAAAGTAAGCAGGTGCCTGCTGTGGCACCAGGGATGGTGTCAGCCTGACAGTTTATCTAAATTGAATGGACATCACCTGTAGGCTGAATTACTTAATGGAAAAGCTGTGTAACTGTCCACAAGAGCCTAGAAGTCTGCCTAGAAGCCTGCCTGTCTGGTAAGAAAAGGAAGGGAGTTTTACTATCCAGCAGGAGGACAAGGCTGTCCTGGAAAAAGCAAGGTCCGACACATCCTCGTTATCTGTAGGGCGAGCCGGAAAGCCATCCAGCAAGACCAGCTAGTCTGAGGGATGCCAAGACTCTCCCAACAGTTCAAGGTAGAAAATAAAACTCTACGACAACATGATTGTTGAGGTCCAGTAGGACGATGGTGTGCTGCCAACAGGCCCATTCAAGGTTGCATTTGCCAAATTCCTAACACAACAAAGTCTGAATCTACTGACTTGAATGTGGGCTCAATTGCTGATGGTCAGGCCTCCAGAGGGGGCTGCACTTACAGACAGGCCAGGTGTGACTTGCTACCTTGGGACTGCTGATCTACAGGCAACTGCAAAGAAAAGAGAGTGGGTGCCCTACCGAATGCAGCACTATATCCAGGACAAAAGCGCTCCACAAAACCTGCTGGTGGGTCACTGCTCTCGCGAGTCTTCGGAGGTGCCATTCAAATGTCGGGAAACAGGAAAGAGACCCAGACAAGACTGACTCATCCTGTGAAAGGGTAAGACACTTACGACAGAGCATACACGCATTGGGGGTAACTGGAGTGACAGAACTGACCCTATACTATATTCATGATACTCATAAATGCCCCTAGAGCGCAAGAGGGTATCAGAACTGGACGCACCTGTCTGCAGCACATGGTAGTCTGGCATGCCTGCACTATCTTTTCACCCGGACTGTCCATAAAGATGACTTTAGGGCCGCTACACACATAGCAGGGGGAATCTCAGACCATTTGCTGGTGGAGGTGCAACTCGATGGTCCGGTTGGTATGAATTAGGCGACTAAAAACGGTTCTGACATTTGCAGGTGGGTCACGCTCTGCAGGGTAACATCTGGGAAGGGGGGGGGAAGTTGCCTGAGGCATCCCCACTGGAGGACCAGCTGCTAACTAATCCCCTGACCGAAAAAGCAATCTCAACCATCTATAGGAAGTTGATCTACAATTCTCTGGATCCCTTGGGACTATGCTGTTACCACCTTGCATACAATTGTAGAAACAGCACGCATTAGGAAGAATTCAGCCCAAGCAGCTGAATTGATAGCTCTGACTAGAGCTTGTGTATTGGCTAAAGGAAAAAGAGTGAATGTGTTCACCGATAGCCAATACGCATTCGGGGTAGTCAATAGTTTTGGCCGCCTCTGGAAGGAAAGAGGATTCTTTACCTCACACGGTACTAAAATACAGCATGGCCAGCTAGTAAATGACCTCTTAGAATCACTTGCCTTGCCCACTCAGATAGCGATTGTGAAGTGTAGTGCACATAAGAGGATCACTGATGACGTAGGTGAAGGAAATGCTTTCGCGGATCAGATAGCAAAAGAGACAGCTAGAGATGTGACAAGTCGTATGTATTTTGCTGGACCTGCCAGATGGGTCAGTCAAGGAGGAATGTGTGAGGACACAATAGAAAGTGTGAAAATGATTCAGGAAGAGGCTACAGAGAAAGAATTAAGTAAGTGGAAAGATGGTACGGGAATGTTAGATGTGACGGGGTGTTGGATAGAATTGTCGGAACATCAGCGTTGGCTGCTAACAGACGCCTATGTACTTCCAGTAGTGACTATGGCGCATGGTCCAACCCACATCAGTGTGAAAGGAATATGCAAGCTTTTGGCTACGGTATGGCAGAATACGGGAATCCCTAAATGTGCAGACAATCTAGTTAAGCATTGCATTGTTTAATGCATAACCCAGGAAGAGGGACACCAACTCCAGCAGGCCATTTTGCTCCCCCAAAATATCCTTTTGAGGTGTTGCAGATAGACTACATTCATATGGAGAGATGCAATAACCTAAAGGATGTCCTTGTGGTGGTGTGCGCCTTTTTCTAGATGGATAGAGGCCTACCCCCTAAAGGATAATACTGCTTTGTCTACAGCAAAGGTCCTTCTGAAGGAATACTTCCAGAGGTTTGGTTTACCTCGAATTGTCTGGAGTGACAATAGAAGTGAATTTGTGGGCCAAATCATGCAGAAAGTATGTACAGGTCTTGGTATTAAGCAGAAATTCCATGCGGCAAATGACCCTCAGTCAGCGGGTTTGGTAGAGTGCTATAATGGCACTCTCAAGCTTAAACTTGCAAAGATACAGGCCAGCACGGGTCTTGCCTGGGCCGATGCTTTACCTTTGGCTCTCTTGTCCACCCGAACAGCTGTTCATTCTCGTGTGGGACTTAGCCAATATGAAATTGTGTTCAGATGCCAGGCTAATGTCTGGGGTGTCCCTAGGCCCAAAAAGTACTCAGATATAGAGTATCCAATGTTGGTTGATTATTTGCATGACATCACCACTAAATTGCGTGTTCTCCATCAGCAGGTACAAGACGCTTTTGCCTCAGGCCTCTTCCGATCCCGGGCACACCATCCAACCTGGGGACTGGGTGTGTCTGAAGAATTTCCAAAGAAAAAAGAATCTGGAGCTCGCTGGGGACCGCCAAGACAGGTCCTGCTGACGACACGTACAGCCGTGAAGGTTGTTGGGAAAAAGAACTGAACTGCATTCATGGTGTGCACTGCAAAAAGGTTATCTTGCCTTTGCCTTTTGACCAGTGGGTCCGCAAAGGTATAGGTGATTTTGAAGGAGAAAGGGTCCCGCGGTTTGTACCTTGAATGAACTCGGACTGAGAAGGAAGACGATGATGTTTTGCAAGAAGCTGTACCATCGCATCTCAAAATAGATACAACTGATCCAGAGACACTTTTTCAGGACCAGACTGCGCCGAACAAAAACAAATACAATCTTTGGCCTAGAAAGACAAGAGACATTTGAAAACTTTTCCTTTTTCTGAACTTACATTTCAAATTTTGAATTGCATATATATTTTTTTCTCTCCTTTCCTGTGTGATACTGGAATCATCCAATTTAAGTTGCAGGGTCGTGGTAGGAGACTTGGTTTGTGACCTGAGTAGTGGCAATAGGCCTGCATGACCTGTAGTGTCATAGGACGGCTAATAACCACAACTAAGTGAGATAGGAAGATTGCCACGAGCAACACTTTAGAGGATGAATTCTGGTGAATCGGAAAATGATAAAAGAGCAGAAATGAAAAAGAAATATTGTAAATTATTGTTTAGTAGATGTGGCGTAGTATTATGTGTTTTGATTTTTCTATGTGTTTTATTAGCTTGTGTGGGTTGGGTTACTCACACTTTGCAGCCAATACCTGTACCTACACCCACCTCTCACCCTATATCTTTTCACACTACTGTCTCCCCGCACCAGCTACATACCCTCTCTGAACATGAACAGACCAGGAGAACGGAATACTTTAACAATTCATTCATACAGTTGTTGCATCAGCATCAACTGGTCACTAACACCACCGATTGTTGGGTCTGTGGGCTCATGCCTCACAGCACGGATAAGGGGATGCTATTTTTAGTCTTGCCGTTTTCTTATGAAGAATCCTCCTGGGCATTTCAGGCCATGTTTTCCAACGCATATGAGCACCAACCTCGATACCCTGTTAATACTGATGTTTGGTCACGAACCCTTGATGAAGGGAATAGTAGCCATGACAAAGAATACTGGTGAAGGTGGGAAGATCCCACCTGACGAGAAGCAAGCATATGATGGTTGGAACTTGACCCGATACAAAAACAGCCTTACAGATAGGGCTGGACGAAAAAGATCTCCACCCGTTTGGACTCTACCCTGTCGAGGCCATTACTGTTTGCAAGGGAATGGTCAGAATGTCAAAGCCCAATTAGGAAAGAGCACTTGTAACCATACTTATACTTTTTCATCTCATACTTCTCCTCTGTTAATACCAGCTCAAGGTACATATTTTGTCTGTCACATGGTTGCCGATAAATTTTTCGGGATCGTGTTATGTGGCTTTCCTCCTTCCTCCAACATATACAGCCCCACACGGCAGGACAAGAGGGAGGGGACTTTATCAAAGGACTCCTCCAATTTTGGGGGCCTATGGCTAATAGCAGAGACATCAGACACCTTATTCGCGTTGTCGAGGCTACAGTAAACAATACGGTGGGGGCATTGGGACCTCACCGCTGAGCTTCAGGCGGACTGTCTCATAACTTTACAGAACAGAATGGTGTTGGATGTTATTCTTGCAGATAGAGGCGGAGTATGCAAATTGATTGGGCCTAGCTGTTGTATTTACATACCAGACAACGCCCCTACAGTATACCAAGCCACTTTGTGAATAGGTCTGCTTTTCCCAGGAGACCTTGGTTTTGATCGAAGGCAGGCAGTCCTCCCAAGGTTCTGGAGGTAGCTGGGCTGCAAGACGAGTTGACTTTTGGTTCAGGATCATCCAGGGATGCAGACAGGCCAGTAGGGCTGGGACCATGTCCGGCTTTCGAGCTGGGTACTCGACAGAATCCGCGCTGCTTCTTGCCACTGAATCCATCAGGCAATTTGTGGATGCAGGTCAAACGGTGGCCTTGATCCTGTTGGATCTAAGTGCCGCCTTTGACACTGTAGCCCATCACACGTTGGTAGTGTCTGAGGAAGGGTGGGGTATCTGGCAATGCCCTGAATTGCCTACAATCTTTTCTGTCGGGTCACTGCTTCCAGGTGAGACCGGGCAAACACTACTCCAGGGTCATCATGCTGAACCAGGGAGTGCTGCAGGGCTCGACCCTGAGCCCGACCCCGTTTAATCTCTATGTAGCTCCCGTAGCGGAGACTGCTGAGGGGTCGGGATCAGGGTCGTATCCTATGCCGATTAAACGCACCTGGTGGTCTCCCTGACCCAGGCACAGGAGTTGGCTGCCTCCAACTTCATGGCATGCATGCAAGAATTGGCTGCATGGATAGCTAAGAACTGCCTGAAGTTGAATAGCAACAAGACAGAGGTGCTTGTGGTGGGTAAGGCCCCGACTGTGTTGTCATCGGCATGGTGGCCCCCAGGACTTGGGGGGTCACCTACACCCTGTGTGCAGGCAAAGAACTTGGGAGTTTGGTTAGATCCCAGTCTTTCCTAAGACTATCAAACAAGACGGGTAGCAGGCGCCTGTTTTGGGATCCTGAAGGTCCTGCGTTAAACCTTGGACCTACTCCCTGTAGCGTCTAGGAAGACTCTGGTTCATGCCCTGGTGACGTCGCGCCTGGACTATGGTAATGTCCTTTATCTAGGCGCAACAACCAAGTGTATGCTCCGTCTGTAGGGAGTGCAGAATGTGGCAGCCCGCCTTATTTTGAGGCGTCCGAGAAGGGCATCGGCTAGGGCAGCCCTGGCCGCGTTACACTGACTCCCAATTAAAGAAAGAGTCACTTTCAAGGCACTTTGTGTCTGTCATCGGATCCTGCAGGGAAGGGCCCCTCCGTCGCGGTCGGATCTCCTGACCCCCCTATGTCCCCACACGTCAGCTGAGGTCAGGTGGGGTAGGATTGGTGTGCGTACCCGCCATTAAGAAAGCCAGTAGTGTACTGCCAGTGTCAATGGAACAAGCTAAGAAAAAACGGTGCAGAAAACCACAATAAGTGTAAATAATGCACGAGTAGTGTACTGCCAGTGTCAATTGAACAAGCTAAGAAAAAACGGTGCAAAAAAGGCTGGCGACGAGTAGACGGACCATGTCGCGGGAATAGAGGCCAACGCTATCGGAACGAGAACGGAGATTCAAGCAGCCAAGATCAAAGGCAATCAGACCGGGAATGTTCACAGCGGACAGAAGTGGACGACCTCGCCCACGGATAAAACTGGAAAGCGGGCCGATCAATAGACACCCAAACATAGATAACGCGGCAGACGCGCCGGCTTTGGACACTGGGCTGATGCGGGCTATGGAGGGAAGGGAAGGTCTGCGCTTCTCCATGGACTTTCTACCCCCTTCACGCAAGTACACTGTTCTGGGTTGGGATGAAGCCCTCTGCTGAGTTGGGGTAGCGGGAAGTTCAGAGTCCGTCGGGCAGGGAGGCAGGGTGGGAGGGTTTGACAAGGGGTTGGGAAGTATGGGTTCCGAGTTTTTTTGTTCTAGTTTGTAACGGCAATGATAACATGGTGGAATATCCCCTGGCTGACAGGTTTCCACATAACATGGTTGGATTACGGCTCACGCTCATCAACTACCGCATCACACACCCCAGTTGATTGTACCCAGGACACAGCCTCTGAAGCTGAGGTGACCCCCGTCACACTACTCACTTGGAATGTACACAGGCTAGGAGACAAGATTAAGAGAGGACTGGTGCTACAGGCCCTGAAACGTCAAGCTCCCACATTGGCACTCCTGCAGGAAACACACCTCACAGTCACTGAGTGTAAGGCATTAGATAGATGGGGTATAAGATGGTGGTACACTCGGAGTTCTCGTCGGGCTCCAGGGGAACGGGTATCCTGGTGCGGAAAAACTCTTCCTTCATAGTAATCCAAACCAGAAAAGATGATCAGGGGAGATTTGCACAATACAGGGTCAATGGGAAGGTAAGCTTATTAATGTGATATCAGTATACATCCCCCCGGCGCTCCACACAGTGGCATTCCCAGCTCTTAGTGAATTTCTGCTTACCCTGCCGGAAGGAGACCTTATTATCGGGGGGGGGAGTTTAATGACACAATGAATGCTAACTTAGACAGATATCCAATGGTGACGCAGGCACCTGGAGTCTCTCGCTTGTAGAGTTTCGCAGAGGCACTGGGGCTGGTTGACGTTTGGAGGCATACCCATCACACAACGCGACAATACACGTTTCATTCAAATGTACACATCAGTCTATCTAGAATAGACTATTTTTGGACATCGGAACCAGTCCGCAGAAAGTTGATGACATTACGATCAAACCCAGAGGTATATCAGACCACTCACCAGTAGTGTTAACCTTCTCCTACCACCACATGTCCCGTAAGAGGCTTTACTTTATCTACCCCGGATACTTACAAGTCCCGAAAATTTTAAAAGAAATCCGCAAAGCCACGAAATACTTCTTTGGGGAAAACACTGCATCTGTTGGTTCCCCGTCAGTTTTATGGGAAGCTTACAAGACTGTAATTAGGGGGCAGGCAATAGTCTCCAATACGGGACACAAACGAGAAAAAAAGAAAGAACTAATGGATCTAGAGCTAGAATTACACTCAGCCGAAACAGACCACTCGACGGACCCCACACCTGACTCGACGCACACTCTGCACCTCAAACAACAACAGTATAGGGATCATCTGCGAAGAGAGACGATGTCCAACCTCACAGCAACCAGACATAAGGTATATGATGTAGGGGACAAGGACGGGAAGCTCCTGGCTTGGCTTGATCGGTGAGAGCAGAGCACTAAGGGAATAGCGCAACTACAGGCAGCAGAGGGACAGTTCACAACAGACCCGTGGGCCATTATACGCACATTGGCAGGGCATTTCCGAGATGCTTATACATCGGCATCGGGCATGTCCGAGGCCGAGGCAGCAGCCTCCATAAAAGGTATAGAAATGCATAAAACTAACGCAGGAGGCTTCCTTGAAGCTGGAGGCGGATCTCACAGAGGACGAGTTGCAAGCCGCAATCTTCTCGCTGCAGTCAGGCAAAGCGCTGGGACCCAAAGGGATCCCGATAGAATTATATAAACAGATGGCGGACACTATCAGTTCACACTTACTGCGAATGTACACCGACAGCTTAGATAGAGGCGAACTGCCGCTTGACCAGCGACTGGCCACAATAGTGGCTATCCAGAAACCTGGTAAACCTCTGTCAGAGTGTACCTCTTATCGCCCAATATACCTGCTCAATGCGGAGGCAAAAATGTTTGCTAAAGTACTGGCAAACAGACTGATGGCACACCTCCCGCATTTAGTTCACCCGGACCAATCAGGCTTCATGCCAAATAGAAACACTGCGCTAAACCTCAGACGCTTGCATGGAGCGATGGCTCAAGCACCAGCCCTGTCAGAGCCGGCGGTTGTCATATCCCTAAATGCGAGGATGGCTTTTGATATGGTGGAGTGGAGTTACCTTTTCGCTGTCCTTCCTCATTTGGGATTTGTCCCTAAGTTTTGTGTGTGGATCCGCCTCCTGTACACCGGACCACTGGCGTATGTAACGGACAATGGGCACATATCGGACGCTATACCACTGGCGAGAGGAGACCTGCCGGAAGGAGACCTTATTATCGGGGGGATTTAATACCACAATGGATGCTAAGTTAGACAGATATCCGGTGAGGACGCAGGCACCTGGATTCTCTCGCTTGCAGAGTTTCGCGGAGGCACTGGGGCTGGTTGAATTTGGAGGCATACCCATCACACAACACAACAATACACGTTTCATTCAAATGCACACTACAGTCTATGTAGAATAGACTATTTTTTGACATCGGAAACCAGTCTGCAGAACGTTGATGACATTACGATCAAACCCAGAGGTATATCAGACCACTCACCAGTAGTGTTAACCTACTCCTACCACCAAATGTCCCGTAAGAGGCTTTACCCTATTTACCCCAGATACTTACAAGTCCCGTAAATTTGAAAAGAAATCCGCAAAGCCTCAAAATACTTCTTTGCGGAAAACACTGCATCTGTTGGTTCCCCGTCAGTTTTATGGGAAGCTTACAAGACGGTCATTACTTTGGCACCGCATCGTGTACATTGGGAGTTTGTTGCATCTTTTGAGTTTCACTCACGCTTGTTAAGCGGCACTGCAGAATTCCAACACCGACGAACGTCCATGGCAACCGAGTCTTGGCAATGATTTCAGCGCGTTGATCTTCGTCGAGACGTTACACAAGTCAGCGCGTTGATCTTCGTCAGGACATAGCACGCTTACGTCTGATGTCATCAGCGGGCATTTTTATCACCGGGGCAACTGTTCTTAAACAAAACACGAACAAATACGGTGATTTACATCTAAAGACTACACGACATTAAATGCTTTGTTTTTCTTGTTTTCTACAGTTTAACACTACGCAGCAATTTATTCTTCATTTTCTGGTAAACTACAAATAAACACTACGCAACCATTTATTCCTCAAAGTTAGCCAGCTTCTCTTCCTGGTGTTCTACGAAGAAATACTACACAGTGATTACTCTTCATTTCAACGCAAAGGACAACTAATGTAATGTTTCTTTACAATGTGGTATTTAATTTTTTTTTAAATGATAGGGTATTTTCAAATGATATTAATATGTTAAGAGTCATAGTATAACAATTATCATTCTATTATCACACAATATATAGTTACACATTTAAAACTTAGTTGATGCATATATACTGTATTTAATTCTGCTCGTTACATTTTCTTAATACAACGTGTAACTATGCAATTTGACCCCCAGCAAAGTTTTTGCAGTCCAAGGGTGATCCTCCCATGCCTTGGGCGAGATGGAAGGAAGAATTTATCACAAACATGAAGGCTATAGATGGCGAACACATGGGGGCAGAAAGAAAGAAAAGTATTTTTTTGCATTGTTTAGGTTCGGAGGGCAAGTTATTTTTAGATCATTGCCTCAAATTACTTCCCAGAGCTATGGAAGCGGTGATAATTTGAATGTGTATAATGAGGCTTTATTAAGAACAGAAAAAAGATTTAAGCCTGTTACAAGTATTGCTTTAAACAGATTCAAGTTCTATACTAGAGAGCAAAAATATGATGAAAGTTTCGATGACTTCCTCACAGGATTGAGATCTTTATCTTTGCATTGTAATTTTGGGTTGTTAACGGATGAAATGATAAGAGATCAAATCATAGTACATGTTAAAAATAAAACAATACAGGAAAGATTATGGGTTTTAGGAAATCCTAGTTTGGCTGAGGCAATTTCAGAAGCAAAGGCATTAGAACAGTCGGAAAAATGGATGGAGGTTGTCAAAGACAATGCAAATAAAAAATGGCAGAGGAGGAGGTTTGTTATATTAAACCAAAAAATGAGAACCAAATGCAACGACAACCCACACGTTTCCAACACAACTATCGAGGAAGTTCGAACACTAATATGTACAGGAATGTTCAAGGGTCAACACGGAACAATGCGGTTTGTTTTAGATGTGGCAATAAGTCTCATTTAGCATCATTTCCGGGTTGTCCTGCAATCAACAAGGAATGTAGGAACTGTGGTAGAGTAGGGCACTTCACAAGTGTATGTCGGGACATTAGACATAATGTCACACCCTCCAGAGGTGCAGTGTCATGTGTTGCGAATAATGAAGTAAACAGGCCTAATCTTGTACATGAAACAGACAAAGTAGATAGATGTTTTGTTGTTTCTATTATTGATGGAGTTCCTGATTATATTAGGAAATAACCTAATGGTGATTTTAGAGTTTGTGGAGTGAACATAGTGTTAATGGTAGATTCAGGGTCCCAGTGGACAATTATCACACATCAATTTTTTTTGTAGAGCAGTTGAACAATTGTGTTTAGAGAATTTAGTACCATCTGACTTTTTGGCTGAAAGTTTTGAAGGCAATCAGATTGAAGTTGAGGGTTACTTTGGAGTGAGAATCTGTTTTAAGCATAGGAGTACTGATATTAAACTGTACATTGCAAGGAAAGGGGTTAATGTCCTGGGATGGCGTGATCAATATAAACTAGGAATTATATTGAATCCAAGAGCAAAAGAACCAGTCACTTTATAGTTCAAGTTCAAGTTCAGGAATTTGTATAGCGCACTACTCACCCAGAGGGTCTCAAGGCGCTTGAGGGAGGGTGGGTGCATTACTTATCGAATAGACAGGTTTTAAGCTGCTTTCTGAAGGAGAGGTGGTTCTGTGTAAGGCGGAGGTGAGTGGGGAGGGAATTCCAGGTTTTGGCCGCTAAGTAGGAGAAGGATCTTCCTCCAGCGGTGGATCTATGGACGCGCGGAATTACGGCGAGGGCTTGATTGGATGATCGTAGTTGGCGGGTGGGTGTGTAGAAGGACAGTCTTGTGTTGAGGCATTCGGGTCCTAGGTCCTAGAGGGCCTTGTGTGCGTGGGTGAGGAGACGGAACATTATTCTCTTGTTGACGGGGAGCCAGTGGAGGTCTTTCAGGTGACCGGAAATGTGAGCTTGACGGGGGATGTCCAGTATGAGTCTGGCTGAGGTGTTTTGGATGCGTTGGAGTTTTTTCTGTAGTTTGGCTGTGGTTCCGGCGTAAAGGGTATTTCCATAATCCAGTCGGCTAGTGACCAGTGCGTGGGTGACTGTCTTTCTTGTTTCGGTGGGGATCCAACGGAAGATTTTTTTGAGCATGCGTAGGATGTTGAAGCATGAAGATGAGACGGCGTTGACTTGTCTGGTCATCGAGAGGGAGGAGTCTAGCATGAAGCCCAGGTTACGTGCGTGATCTGTAGGTGTGGGTGCTGTGCCCAGGGCCGGTGGCCACCATAAGTCGTCCCAGGAAGAGGGGGATGATCCTAAAATGAGTACTTCTGTTTTGTCCGAGTTTAGTTTTAAACGGCTGTTCTTCATCCATTCGGCTACTTCGTGTAGATTGGATTTGGCGGTGTTTGGGTCTTTGGTGAGGGAGAGGATCAGCTGGGTGTCGTCTGCGTAGGAGATGATGTTGAGGTTGTGTTGTCGCGCGATGGATGTTGGACTCATGTAAACGTTGAAGAGGGTGGGACTGAGAGATGATCCTTGTGGAACGCCGCAGATGACTTCGGTGGCCTCTGATTTGAATGGGGGGAGGCGTACTCTCTGAGTCCTTCCGGCGAGGAACGAGATGATCCAGTCCAGAGCTTTTCCTTGTATTCCGACATTGCTGAGGCGTTGTATGAGGGTGCTATGACAGACTGTGTCGAAGGCGGCGGAGAGGTCGAGTAGGATGAGGGCAACTGTTTCTCCGTTGTCCAGTAGCGTTCGGATGTTGTCTGTAGCTGCGATGAGGGCGGTTTCGGTACTGTGATTGGCTCAGAAGCCAGACTGTGAGGGGTCGAGGGAATTGTTGGATTCAAGGAAGGCGGCGAGCTGAATATTGACGGCTTTCTCAATGACTTTGGCAGGGAATGGAGGAGTGAGATGGGGCGGTAGTTCTTTAAGTTCTTTATGTGATGATACACTATATAATCAGATTGCCACCATTGGTAACAACGATAACTGTAATGATAAAGAGAAGAAATTGGTAAACAGTTACAAGAATGTGTTTTGTGACAAGTTAGGGAAATTAAAGGATTTCTCTCATAGAATAGTTTTAAAGGAAAATGCCACACCTATCAAACAAAAAATTAGGGGAGTTCCAATTAGTGTAGGACAAGAATTGAAGGATATGTTAAAGAATTATCAGATGAGGGGATTATTGAAACTATTGAATCGGCTGAGTGGGTTTCCCCCATAGTTTTGGTCCGCAAACCGGATCAAAAATGGAGAGTATGTGTTGACCTTAGAGCTCTCAACTCTAATATTGTCACCCAATGCCAAATATTAACGAAGTTGTATCAATGTTTGAGGGAGCCCAGATATTTGCAATGTTAGATTTGCGATCAGCATACCACCAAATAGAACTTGAGGAGGAGTCAAAGAAACTCACAGCGTTAATTACGCCTTTTGGCCTATACCAATATACGAGAATGCCATTTGGCCTGGCGTCGGCGGCGTCAGTGTTCCAAAGAGTGATGTTCCAGATATTTAGAGATTTGGATGAATTTGTCAAATGCTTCCAGGATGATATTTTAATTTTCTCAAGGAACGAAACTCAGCATGTATTTCATTTAGATGAAGTGTTGCAAAAGGTTAGAGAGCCATGGTCTCACATTGAGGGCACACAAATGTTATCTTTTCAAACGTACAGTCGAGTATTTGGGTCACGCATTGTCTGGAAATGGAATTGTTCCAAAGAAGACTAATGTAGATGCAATTGTTAAAGCCCCATAATCTATTAATAAGGATCAGTTGTTATCGTTCACGGGTATGTGTGAATATTACAGTAAGTTTGTGGAAAATTTTGCGACTAAAATGGAACCATTGCGGGTTTTATTAAGACAAAATGTGTGGTCAAATGAACAACAGGAGGCTTTTGAATGTATAAAGATGGATATAATTAATGCTCCTACATTGAAACCCATTAGAATGAAGAAAGAGTGCATAATCACGGTGGATGCCAGTTTATATGGTTTAGGGGGCATTCGGTTCCAAAGAGAAGGAAAAGAGGAGTTGTGCGTGGCTTTTGCCTCACCCACATTGAACGAGTGTGAACGGAAATATGCAGCAATTGAGAGAGAATTGCTCGCGTGTGTGTGGGCGGTGGAACATTTCAGGTTATATGTGTGGGGTTGTAGATTTATCCTTAGGACAGACCATAAACCGCTAGTTAATATATTGTCCACAGGTGGCGGTTGGCATTCTTCTGCCAGGATTGCGAGGTTATCATCAAGATTGCAGGAGTACAATTTTAGCACAGAGTATGTTCCAGGAAAGAAAAATGTCACTGCCGATTTTCTATCTCGTCTGCTGTGTGAACAGGACAAGGTGGATGTGGTTAAGGAAGGAGAATTTATTGTGACTATAGCTGATGTGATGGGTGACCATTTTCAAGAGATTACAGAGGAGAAGTGGGACAGTTGTGTCAGGATAGAGGATAGGTGGAGTACTCTTAAAAAATATATAATGGAAGGATGGCCTAAAAAAAATGTAATTAAAGAAGAGCTCTTACCCTTTGCAAGGGTGGCGGATGAATTGGAATGGGAAAATGGTTTTTTGTTTAAGTCAGGGCAAATGTGTTCCACCACAAGGTATACAGGATGTCATACACAAGTTGTCTCATAAGACACATCCCGGTATATCTTCTATGAAGAGGTTGATTAGGAGTTTCTTTTGGTGGCCTGGAATGGATGCATTTATAGATAGGACAGTAAGAGAATGTAAGAGTGTGTGTCGAGTGAGAAAATGCTAAAAACTAATGTTCCACCTTTCAAGGTTGTTAAGTGGCCAGACATGCCGTGGCAAAAGTTAGCCTTTAATATTTCAGGCCCATTTAAGAATTTACCAGAAAATTCACAATATGCGCTAGTGTTGATTGATTTCCACTTAAAATGGCCAGAAGTAAAATTTGTACCCAATGCCACTACCAATGCGGTGATTGTTTTTTTAAAGAGAGTTTAGTTACGGTCAATGGGGTGCAATTGAAATCATTAGAAATGGAGAATTTCTTAAAGGAACATGGTATTACACACAAGTGTACATCATTATATGAACCACATGAGAATGGCCAGGTGGAACGGTTTATTAGGGTGTTGAAGTCATATATAACAGATGTGGTGAGTACGCGTGGTGAATGGATGAATGAGTTAAGAGAGAGATTGTGGGTGTATCAAATTACACCCCATACAACAACAGAGCTTAGTCCATTTAAACTACTCAAAGGAAGAGATCCAGCTTCAAAAATGTGTCCATGGTGGTTTAAGAATAAGTGTCAAGGTAAACTGGACATTAAAGAATGTGTACATGATACAGCTAAGAGACTAGAAGCAAAGCAACACAAGACCATGAGTTGGTACAGTAAAAAATGGAAGGTCAAAACTCATCATTTTGTTGTGATGATGAAAGGGTCATGTAAGTTTGGTAAACCTATACAAATCAAAAAAGTGTTTAGTAATTCTGTAATTACTCAAGATGGAAAATTGTGGAATGTAAGAAGAATTGCTAAGGGTAATAATGTTGTTTCTGATTCTAGTTATAGATATAAACCCAAAACAGATGTATATATACAGATATAAACCCAACACAGATGTTTTGGCAATTTAAATACCTCAAACACTAATAATATGCAGAATAAGAGATGATCCTTGCGAAGTTTGCAGGAACCTGGGAAACTGAAAAATGAATCAGACGGCACACAATGGGATGTCACAGTCAATGGTCCCAGCCCAACTGGCCTTTGTGACGAGCATGCAGAATCAAAGGCAGATCAATTGGAACATGCCTTCAGTCCCGATGGCCCCACAGCCCAATACAGAATAGAATGCCAGATTCTCAACAAATTCAGGATTTCAACAAAATTCTTCAGTGATTAATAAGGATTTTTCACAACTTGCATCTACACTAGGAGTTTTTACTGGACTGAATCAGACACAATGACGGTGCCTGAGACGGGAGAAGGATTGCATGCTTGGTGCAGTCCTAGAGGTCACCCAGAGTGGCCCTTTTGTTGAAGAAGTAAATGGGAATCCAGCATCTCTTTTAATCAATAAATGTCCTACACGTTCCACAGTCAGACTGACGGGAGCTCCCAACCCGCCCCTCTTGGGAAAGTAGTGCAGGTTTAATTTGATTTGATTTGATTTATTATTTGATAGAGCGGGCGAATGCCTGAGGGCATCTTGGCGCTAAGACAGAAGAAGGTTTTTTGGCCTGATCAAGCCCTCTAGCAGGCTACCGTGAAAAGCCAGGTTTTCACTGCTTTTCTAAAAGAAAGCAGGGATGGACTGTTTTTTATAGAAATTGGAAGCAGGTTCCAAATTTTTGCTGTATGTAGAAGGAAACTTCTGCCTCCCCATCTGGCTCTTTTGAATCTGGGCACCAGGATCAATTTGGCTTGACTGGAAAAAAAGAAGCCTGGAGGGTTCATACTGTTTCAGACGGGTCTTTAAGAACTGAGCGCCAGACCCCTGGAGCGCCTCGTAGGACAGACACAGTGATTTAAATTGAATCCTTTTGACGATAGGGAGCCAGTGCAGGGATTTTAATTTATGGGTAATTGTCTCGTGTTTAGGAATGTCTAGCACCAGCCTTGCAGCTGCATTCTGCAGGCGCTGAAGTTTTGATAGAATTTGCAGCTTAGCTCCGGCATACAGGGCATTCCCATAGTCTATCCTAGACAGGACAAGGGCAGTTACCATCTTTTTCCTGGCATCCTTTGGGATGAAGGGCAATAGTTTTTTAATCATTTTTAAAATGAACCAGACTGCCGAAGCCAATTTACTGGCCTGGGCGTCGAAGGAAAGATTGATATCTAAGGTCATACCCAGATTTTTGACCTTCTCTGCTGGAACCGAACAGCTGCCCAGGCTATCAGGCCACCACTCCGGGGACCAGATGTTTGGATCACCCCCTAGCACCAGAACCTCACTTTTATCCCCATTCAATTTCAGACAATTGGTGAGCATCCATTGTCTGACTTGTACCATGCAGGATCTGAATTTCTCCGCTGTCTCTTTCACATCCTTGCTAATAGACACCACAATCTGGGTGTCGTCGGCATAAGACACCGGTGTGAAGCCAGCTGCCCTAATGATTTCAGCTAATGGGGCTACATACAAATTAAAAAGGGTTGGACTTAAGGAGGACCCCTGGGGCACTCCGCAAGGGGAACTGAAAGTTTTTGAACTATCTTCCCCCAGCTCGACTGAAAAAATTCTGTTGCACAGATACGAGGCTAGCAGAGCCTGTGCCGAGCTGTTAACTCTAGCCTCGGTTATTTCTAATAAACAACTAATGAGCTGTCAGCAAATGTTCCCGTACAAATTGGGTCAATTATGAATGGCCAGAAACTTAAACTGTGATTAAGATCCAGTTATTATGTTAGGGAATAACCTTGTAAAATGACTTGTGGCTTTTAGGGGAAAAGTCACAATTAATTATTCATTTTGTAGGTGTGGTTTACTTAACTACATTTTGTTGTGCCATGTTTTCATGAACATTCATTGGTTGCTGTCATTTTTACCTCATCATGAACCATGTCAATAGTGTGGTCTCTCAGTCTAAAAACGTAAAAAATGACTGTTTTGGGATATTTGTTGGAATTGTTTTATTTTACACTTTTCCTAAAGTCAGACTACATGTCAGTCCTCTTACTGATTTTGTACTTAAGAACTTTTCCTTGATTTTTACTTAAGCAAATTCTATGTCAGTTTGCTATTTGATATTATAGAAACAGTTTTTCTTATTTCTTAGCACACATTTGTTGTTGTGGTCTGTCTATTGACTTTACAGATAGAGTTATTTCTGATTCTGGCTTTTGATATACTTTAGCAGTTACCTTTATGTGATTCTCCTGCAAATATTATGATAATTATTTCTCTGACTGAGTAACCATGTTTATGCTTTCAGTAATTATTTGAAACCTTTAATATAGCTTTGAAGCTTGTTGTAGCTCCAAAGGCAATGGCCTTTATCAAGGGAGCGATCCTTTAATGGGCAGTATTGCCTGCTACGGCTAACTATATGGTCATTACACTGTTTGCCCCATGAGGGCAGAATGTGTTCATTAATAAAACAACGGTGTCCCAGAGACCGAGGGGGTTGAAACACCTCCGGTACTCTGAAACCTTTGTTTCACAGCTGTTGCTGTGAATGTTCAACAGTTAACAGCTGCATGCGGGACCATGGTGGTTAATTGTTGAAAATTCACAGCAATAGCTGTGAAAAGAGGCTGAAGTCAGCCCCTGGTTCTCCCTGGGCTCGGCTAAACTGCTTTTCATCATTCAGGTGAGCCGGAGAGATGCAAGAGATGAGCAGAACCCCACCTCCTTCCTAGACGCCAGTGACACTGCGAGGAGGAAGGGGGGGAGGCTCTTGTGTGCCCTGCTGCAGGCTCTATCCTCTGCCTTCTCCTGCCCAATTCATATATTTTGGAGAGGCAGGGGAAAGAGAAAGGCAGAGGCTGTGTTTTAGGACATTGTGATGTTGAGAGCAGCGGGCCTATATCCGTTTTTAGAGGCTGCTGCTGCTCCGTTGACTTCAATGGAGGTCTCAACATTTCAATATTCTAAGCTTTGTCTTGCGAAGGATTTATTCCAAATTATAGTCCTTGGGTCGCCGTCCTGTAGGGCTCACAAGACACTGACCCTCCGCATCACACCTTTAAATAATTTATAAATTCAAAGCGCCAACACATTGATGCCTTGTTGCTCCCATTGGTCAGCATTCAGTGAGCCACTACTCGCACATAAATGTTGCGATAAATTAGCAAATTATTTTGCTACTAAAGTGGCCAAAATCTACTCCTTGTTTCAGCAGGTTGACCCGGTACCACTCCTCCCTCCCCCTCTTGGGATGACTAGGCTTGAGGAGTTTAATCCGCTCGACTGCTCGACACTGCAGTTACTGCAGGGAAATCTTAAGTCCGGGTCCCCCGCCGATGCTGCTCCCCGTACCATTCTTAAGAGGGTATCAGAGACGGTGGCGCCAGTCATTCAGGAGGTAATTAATTCTTCCATGGCATCGGGTCTTGTTCCACCTCCTTGGAAGCAGGCGAGTGGAAGGCTATTTAAAAAAAAAACGAATCTAGACCCGGAGGACTGGACAAATTATCGCCCCATTTCCTTGCTGCAGGGCATTAGTAAGCTGGTGGAAAAACATGTGAACGCTATACTTTCCACCTTCCTGGAAAACCACAAATCCTTACACCCCACCCAGACGGGCTTTAGGCGCAAACAGGGCACAGAGACCGCCCTCATTGCAGTGGTCGAAGAAGCCAGGAAAATTGTGGATGCTGGAAGCTGTGCAGCCATCATCCTATTAGACCTAAGCGCAGCCTTCGACACTGTCAATCATACAGTGATGATTCAAACGTTAAGTGACATAGGGGTATCTGGTGTGGCCCTGAAATGGCTTAATTCCTTTCTCACGGACCGAACTTTTGCTGTCTTTGAGGAGGAGGTAATTGCAACCCAGATGCCCCTGCACTGCGTCGTCCCCCAGGGAGCCTCCCTCAGTCCCACCAGTTTAACATCTACATGAGGCCGTTGGCTGAGGTGGTTTTGCCCAGGGGGGTGCAACTGGTCACTTATGCCGATGACACTCAGTTAGTAATTTCACTCTGGTCAGGGCTCTGCTTGTAATAATCTCTCTGCATGCCTGAGTGAAGTACTCGATTGGATGGACGAGTCCTTCCTGAAGCTTATGGTACAAAAACCGAGGTCATGATGTTGGGGCACAATGCACCCACTACTGTGGATGCTTGGTGGCCTAGCAGCTTTGGCCAGCCCCCTTCCCACAAGAAACAAATTACGAGTTTAGGTGTCTGGCTAGACCCAACTCTTAGTTTCCTGGTTCAATCTCGTAAGGTGGCAACCACCTGTTACGCCCTAATAAGATTAATAAGAAAGATTCTTAAGCTCCTCCCGTTTGAAGCCAGGCGCCTCCTGGTGCAGGCCCTGATCCTATTGTGGCTTGATTACGCGAATGCAGTTTATCTGGGTGCCCCTCAGGGAACGATAAAAATCCTGCAGACAGTCCAAAACTGTGCGGCTCGTCTGCTGTTGGACATCCCTAGGAGGAGCTTGACTAAGCCAGCATTACGTCAACTGCACTGGTTGCCAGTGCAACAAAGGATTTGGTTCAAGGCTATGACTATTGTGCATAAGTCGATGATAGATTCCGGACCTGCCTTGATACAACCTATGTTCAAACTCCATCAAAGTCCACGGACTTTAAGGTCCAGCAATAAGAAATTTCTGAATGTCCCTAGGATCAAAAGGACCTGTATGGGTGGCAGACGTTTTTCCCTACAGGCTGCGAAATTTTGGAACCAGCTTCCCGATGCCATCCGATTGGAAGTTAACCATCTGAGGTTCAGGAAACTTTTAAAGACCTTTTTGTTTTCCTGAACCGTTGAGTAATGACTAGGTTGTCTAATGCGCTGGGATGCCTCCGGGTAGTCATGCGCTATATAAGTGCGTATTCATTCATTCATTCATTCGAACTCTGCATCAGCTTGAGCTAGAATTGCAGTTGCTCAGAGAACATGGTTTGGAAAAAACTAAGAGTCTGGTTGAATTATTTATGAATGGTGGACAGAATTATGTACAAGGACTTTAACATGCCTTTTGTGAACCAGATTGTTTTGATTTGCAAGTTTCATGGGATCTAAATGGAAAGATGGGGGTTATGAAGACGTGGCCTGGGTTGCTAGGGTTTGTTCTCTGAGACTGTGGGTGTACTCTATATTCACAGAGACCTTTTCCAGCAGAGTATCGTGGTTCTTGAACCAAAAAAAGTATTTATTCCTAACCAGAGTTGCTTGGCAATGGCGTCCAGAGAACAAGAGATTCTTTTGTTTTGGAAGTTCAGGACGGTTATTTGGAAGATGGGATGAAATGTGATCGTCTGAAGCAAAACTATTTCTTTACTTCCTTTCAAGGTATTCTGGGATGACCAGGCAGTGCAGCGTGGCTGCCACCCTTGGAAGAGCAAAATATAACATAACTGTCAGGTAAGGATTCCTATAACTCTAAGTTTCCTTTTCCCCTGTTTCTTCTTTCTCTATTCCCTTTCTTGATCTCAGTTTTTTTTGTCTCTTCAACTCCAACATTTGACTCCCTCTGTGCACTATTCTTGTTGTTATCAAACTTCTGATAATCACCTGATGGAGCAACATTCCTCCTGGAACATGTTGGGAGTGTAGTGCAGGTCCTGTTCCTTTTTAGATCTCGCTGAGCTAACGCACATGCGTTGCTCTGTGAGAGTTTAGTAAGGGGTTTTCAAAAGTGCTCCCAAAGCCTGCAGGCGGATGAGATACAGTGCATGTGCGCTTGGCGCGTGCACCATTTGTCAGCCTGCAGCCATTGGGAGCACTTTCGCGGCCGCTTTGTTGTTCTCAGTGAGCCGGGTGGCACTGAGAACATCAAAGTGGCCGCGACAGTGCTCACCATTTGCCACCCCCTCCCTTACACCACTTCCTGCTTGTGCTGTTCTCGTCTCTGTCCTCGTATACTGTTCCTTCACAACCCTTTTTCGACGATCCCTCCCTTCCGAGTGAACTGACCGTTTCTTTCACCCTCGCCAGCCCCTTTTCTCGCTCGTTTCTGTGCTTCTCCCTCCTTCCTCACCAGCATATTTCCTCTTGTGGCCTGCCGCCCCTCTGCCCTCCTTCCTCGTATTCTGTTACCCGTCCTTCCCTCATCCATTGTTACTCTGCCCCGCTTTCTTATGATGCCCTGGTACGCCTCTTAGGATTTCGATCAGCGCTGGGCTTTTTTCAACAGCCGAGTTCGCATCTCTTAAGACCCATCTTCTACGGCACTCTCTTTCTGCACCCCAAGCTGTCATGTTCTTATCTAGGTCCCTAATCTAAATTGCCCGATTCATGCCCGATAACGGATTCAATCATTCAAACCCCTATGTGGACATTAGAATCAAGCCCATATTAGAGTAAGAGTTGACGCACTCCTTACATGGCGTTTCCTCTTCCACCAAGACCCTAGAAAGTACAAAACTGGCTCTGAGACAAAATCAGCCCACTGTAAGTCCTGGGGGATTTTACCCACGTCTTCAGTATTGATTTGTACCCGACCCATGGAGGGATAGACGTACTTCGTGCATATAGTGACGTTAATATGTCCACCCTTGACATTAATATGTCTACCTTGATGTTAACCTGTCTACATTGACGTTAACATGTCTACATTGACGATAACTTGTCCACCTCTTGACATCAAGCCAGGCACCTGTACAGTATAAATATGCCCAGGTTTTTCCAGTAAAACACACGGTGGTATTCATGGAGCAGATCGACCGTCTTCACGCCCGATGTCCTACTGAAGCTGAAGGAAGGCGACCCTCCTGTCCGACGCACTGGGATAGACGCTGTCTTTTCTCCAGCCGAGAAATCCAGCTCCGGTGTTTCCCGACTGCTCTCGCGGGAAGCCGGGAGATCGAGTTCCGAGTGAGATACAAGTCCTCTCGCATTCTAGATAAGGTATGGAGCTGATTAGACGCTGAGAGAATTCTTGGTTTTATAAATTTTTAGCAAAACGATTTAACTTAAAGTACTTCTCACTTACTTCAACCCAGTACTAGACTTAGGTTAGGTACACCGGGGTAGGCGTAACTTAGAAGCACCAGTATTGCGATCGTAGCAATTCACTTCCCATGTACGAGAAAACAGACTGTTTAATAAATACCATCTTTTATTGAAAACGCCCGTCTCTAATATTCTGGTGAAACTAAGCATGCACGAACTTACTGAGTGAAACATCCCCTCTATTGTTTTTCACAACTCTGGAGATTCCCTCATAATTCATGGAGATGCAAAGTTGTCATGTTGTATGGTTGTCAGAAACTAATCCCTTCTTGTCTAAGTAGGAGGCGTAAAACCCTCTTGCACATTCGAGAAAGTTTCTAGTGACCTCTGAGCTAGCTGGTAAACACTTAAGTCTAATATAGTCAGCAGAGACCTAGGTGACCTCAGATCCAGGTCTACACTGGTGTCTATATTATTCCAATGCGCAGATGCCTATTGGGAATATAGGAACTACACTACAAAGCTACCCACGTAGTGTTATTTAGCGCTCCCTCCTCTGCCCACTAGTCTGTGGGCTACGAGCATTCCACCGCCCTCCGTAGGCGGGGCTGTCTCTGTGCCCGACTCTCTCTACTGCTGCCAGTTTCTCTGGTATTTTGTGGCCACAGGGCGTGTGCGCCGCTACCCAGTGAGCTGTCTGTGTGCTTGGCAGTCTGTCCCTCAAACCCCTCTTAACTCTGCCTCTTCGTGGTCGCGGGATTGTTTACCCTCTCCAACCGTCCTGTCTCCGTCTCTAACTATCTCTAAAAGCCCCGCCTCCCCCTCCTCTTTCATGCTACCCACAGTTGGGACATTATTCATGTCCAGGACGCTTGGCTGAAATATCCCCCCTTGTGACATCAGCGTGTTCTGTTCTTCAACCCGCCCCCTCCCGAAACACACACAGTCCCTTTCACACTCCTCCCACACCAATCCCCTCCCGTGGTATTGAAATAGATAAAGAAGCCCCACCTCTAAAGCCTCCTGTAAAAAGAAATTACATTTGCTATGCGCGACTGCGTTGTTACCCAGCTCTTATTCCAAATTATATGACGTTGAGTGGAATCGTGTGGCATTGTATAGTATGGATTGGACTTGCATTACTTTAGGCGGGCAAGGGTCCATTGGACTGCCTGAATTAGTGGTAAGCACCTCTTGCCGAATTTACCTGCTGTAGGAGGGATGAAATGGAACAGTGTGAATTGGGCTGATTGTTCCGCTAGATTTGTTAGGTGTGAGAGAGCCTGGGCTGCGTTATCTGGGTGGTGACTTTTGAAGGAATCATAAACTTAGGATACCTTGTTGACAAAGAGTTCACCCAATGTGTTACGACATTGCTTCCGAACTATTGTTTCCAATTTTTGATAGTTTTTTTTACAGTGGCAAAGAGAGCTTTACTAGAATTTTTTGACTCATTGATTTTTTGCACAAAGTATTTGCTTTTTTCCGTCATTGTTAATTTTTTATAGCTGGCTAGGACTGCTTTATATTCCTGTTTGAGCTTGGTGTCGTAATTGGTTCTCCACTTTTTCTCTGCCCTTCTGCACGTCTGTTTCTGTGCCTTCAGTGCTTCTGAGAACCATGGATGTGAGGGGGTTTTCCCTTTGAAAGTCACTCTCCTTTGTGGGAAGTGACCTGAACTGGGGCATCCAACCACCCATTAAATTGCTTACAGGCTGTATTGCTGTCCGCATCAAGAACTGGGTAGGATGAGCGGAGTGTGTCAAGAAGAGCCTGAGGGTTGACTGTTGACCAGTCGGGATATGTAGTGTTCCTAAGAATTTCAGCGGGCCTCCCTGTGTCTTCTTAAATTTCTAATAAGAAGAAGACCAGCTTGTGGTCTGCCCATGGAACCGGGAGAGTGCCAATTTTGTTTAGGCACTGACATGAGGTGAAAATACCATCTAAGGTATGGCCAGCACAATGAGTGTCGGGGTATACCTTTTGGTTCAAGGCAAAGTTTGCCAATGCATCCTTGAATGAAGCTACCTTGGGATCAGAAGTTTTCTCCAAGTGTAGGTTAAAGTCTCCTAGAATTGTGTAGTCAGGGCCTATCACACTAGATTCTAAGAACGGACTTAGTAGCTCAATTAGAGGTGTTTTGGCACTGGGTGGTCTCTAAATTAATAGGCCATTGAACGTGTAATTGTTTGTGATCTTAATCTGAAAGATCAGGGTTTCACAGTCCGGGTTACTCCCTTTTTCTGAACTCCTGATCCTAAGCCCCTCTTTTGCTATGATTGCTAAACCTCCCCCGCGTTTCATTTTCCTGTCGGCTCTATAAATGGAGAAGCCCTCTGGGATAGCCAAGGTCAGATCGGCATCCGAGGCTTCATCTGCCCAGGTTTCCGTAACAAATAGTAGGTCAATTTTTTGGCTTTCAATCAGTTCCGCTGTGTGGATGTTGTGTTTAACCAAGAACCTGACATTGATTAAGCTAGCCTTGATAGTGTTGTTTCTATGATTTGGTATCTTGTACTGGTTTTGGGGCAGGTTTGGGTCCCCGGTAGATGCGAATGCAAAAGCGCGCAAGCAGGATGGACAGTTTTTACCTTCCTTCTGTAACTCGATAATGGGACATGTAGCTCTGGGTCTTAGCGATAGGTGCTCCTGGCTGGAGTAACTCAGCTGCCCTCTGTCAGGAAGATTTTGGGCAGGGAGTGTGGCCCTGGGCCCGGACGGGCGCAGACGGGCTTGCCTTAGGCGCGCCCGCTGCGATCGTCCGCTGCGCGGTCGAGAGTGTGATGTCATTTTATGCTGTCCGGGGGTGGGATCGTCCGGTCAAATGCACCGTCACCCAGCACCTTCCCTAAGATGGCGGCAAAACTAGCAACTAGCATAATGATGGATTCAACCCAGATCTCTTGGCTGGGGGTGAATGTTTTGATTTGTTCTGCATTCCATGCATCAATTGTGTGTCTTTTGCTCTATTATCATTGCAGCACATAAATTCTATACCAGAAGTCCGATGGTTCAATTAATAGTGAAAAGGCTAATGATATGTTATTTTAATTTGATATTGTACACAAGTTACCCCTAAGCAGAAACTACTTTAAGGAGAAATTTAGGATTAGTAGGTAGAACCACTCTATCTTTGTAAAGTTGAAGGAAAGGCTCTTGTATTAGTAATGCTTGAAGTTCCTCAACTCTCCTTAGTGAGGTTATCGTTATGAGGAAAGCAACTTTCCATGATAGGAATTGTAATGGACATTTGTGCATTGGTTCAAAAGGCGTACCCATTAGCTTTGTAAGGACTATGTTTAAGTTCCACTCTGGAGCAGGGGGAATACTTGGCGGTATAACCCTTTTTAATCCTTCCATGAAGGCTTTAATCACTGGTACTCTGAAGAGAGATAGGTGTTGTCTATTTTGCAAGTGTGCAGCTACGACTCCCAGGTGTAAACAAATGGATGTGTAAGTGAATCCACATTGCTGTAGATGCAACAGTTAACAAATGATTCTGCACAAACGCATCAAGATGATTGATATTGTTGTTGTTACAATAGGCAACAAAATGTTTCCATTTGCTGCATAACATGCTCTAGTAGTAGGCTTTCTAGCTTCCTTGAGAATATTCATACAGTCTGGTTGTAGTTGTAAATAACCAAACTCTATCACTTCAGGAGCCAAATCGCTAGGTTGAGATCTCTGGGGATTGGATGTCTGATTTCTCAATGGCTCTGAGTGAGGAGACAAGGTGTGAGATGTAGCTTTTGATGTGGAACCACTGAGAGTTCTAAGGTTGAGAGTACCAAGGTTGACGAGAACATGTGGGGGCCATTAAGATCAATGTGGGGGACGTTTGTCTGAGTGTCCGAACCAGTAATCGAATTAGCAGGAGAGGCGGAAAAGGGTACGCAAATATCCCTGACCAAATCATCCATAGGGCATTGCCTTTGGATGCTGGGTGTGGGAACCTGGATGCAGAGTTTGGGCCTTTTGCGTTGTTCACTGGAAAACCTCAGTTTTGAAAGTAGGGAAGAAGAACTTGGGGATGAAGTTTGTGAGAAGTTAGCCTTGTTGTGTTCTATCTAGGACCCCGATCAATATCATGACCTTATGCCCCTATACGGCTATAATCGATACATATCCCTATAATGGCAAAATATCCGAAACCATATTTCAGCAAGTCGCCTCTGCAGTCCATGTCAGTCCATGACACAGCAGAAGTCACTTCCTTAGATTCCTAGATAACACACCGAGTTCTTTCGACATCTCAAACCCCCAGCAACCTGGGAAAGCCCAGCTTGCTTTGTTTTGATTAGTAATAGAACTCCTGCGAGCACTGTAAGAACGACCAGTTCTTAATGACATCTTTATTGACGTCTTATGTCCAAAAACGTACGTCAAACTCAGCACCTTTCAGGTATAAATATACCAATGCTGCCTTAAGCAAACACACAGTGGTGGTGAATACTGGAGCAGAACAGCTGTCCCTTGCAGAGCCCAGCAGATGCGAGAAGCCCACGGACGCTGCCCCTCCTCCTCCTTGACGCGCTGAGAAAGACGCTGTCTTTTCTCCTGCCGAGAAAATCCAGCTCCGGAGTTTCCAGCCTACCCTTGCGGGTAACTGGGATATCGGGTCCTGAGAGGAGATACCAGACCTCCTGCATTCTATTCCAGAGGTACGGTCTGACTAAACCCTTAGAGAGAATTCTTGAAACAAACTCTTGGCAAAACCAACTTAACTTAAACTGCTACTTACTTACTCCCTCCCATGTATTAGGCTTAGGTCAGGTACAGAGGGGTAGGCATAGTTAGAAGCACCAGTTGAGGTCGTTAGCCAACGTATATATGAATGTATATATTGTATATATTTTATTCATTTTAACCATCTTATGGGTAAGAAACCATATCAATGCTTTTATAGTATTATTTCGTAATACTCCTTATACTGTACGAACTTTTCATAATAACAAGTTTTGCAATTGTGGCAATTCATTTCTCTTGCATGAGATGGAAGACTGCTCAATAAATAATATCTTTTATTGAAAATGCCCGTCTCTCTATTCTCTGCATCCTGGTGAAAGTAAAATCTGAACAACTGACTGAGTGAAATAGCTGTCTATTGTTTCACACAACTCTAGAGATTGACTCTTATTCTGAGGAGCAAAGTTGTCATGTTTATGCGGTTGTCGGAAGCTGAATCCCTTCTTGTCTGAGCCAGGGAAGCTGATCACTTCTTAATCAGTCAACAAAGTTTCTAGTGACCTCTGTGCTAGCTGGCGCAAACCTAAATTAAGTCTAACATAGTCAGTAGAGACCTAGAAGACCGCAGTCCTACGTCTACACTGCTGTTTATGTTATTCAAATGCGCAGGGCCTATAGGGAAAATAGGAACTACACTACAGCCTGGCATATGATGTCCACTAGTTCTAGTGGGCACCATGCACCAGTCTAATCGACCCTTATTGATGGTGGTTGTAAAGTCAACCTTATAGAAAGCTATCCTAGTGGTAGCATGGACCAGTAGTCGTCAGGCTAAGACTTAGAGGCGAGTTAAGCACGTTGTTTTACCTGTCTTAATCCCTTGAATACCAAATGAAAGGACACCACACAAGGTATATATCAAATATATATTTATTTATTCTAAACACAACCCCTCTGCACTCTTTATGAGGTCAGAGGTAAAAGCACAATACAAGTTACTTACTTAGCATACGATAAGTTGCACAAATACAGTTATGCCTTAGGGGCCTCACAAACCATACACTAAAATATTGGTATAAGAACCAGTTTTGGAATAGAAAGCAGGCCTATAGCCTGTGGAATGGCTGGGGATACTCTAAACAACCAACGGTTAGGATGCAGGAGGACCACGGGAGACGCGTGCAGTAACTAAACACAGCCGCAGCTTACCATTGACTTTCTATGGGAAACGAAGAAGTTACAAAGTTACAGATTATGGGCACACGGGAGTGAACTACGATGGAGCCCTTTTAGACTAGGACACTAGGAGAGTCAATACCCGCAGGAGCACCAGAGTACTCGAGTTACCTCACCCAGGGAAGCCGGGTGCGTAGGTGTCTTTTCGTGTCGGGTTTCGTCGTCGATTCCAATGGAGAGCTGCGAAGAAGGGCAGAAGGCGACCGGAGGAAAAGTGTCCAGGTGGATCCAAGAGTGGATTGAAGATCTGAAGAACCTGAAAGCAGAAGGGACAGAGTCTGGGTCACTAGCCAGTGACCAGGAAGGAACCAGGAAGGAAGCAGGCGATTTCAGGTGAAGAAGTGAGGCTTGTCTCTGCAGCCACGAGGACCAGGAGGCGTCGACGATGACCAGGTGCTGGATTCGAGCTGTCCCACGAAGGATCTAGTGGACTGCGGTGTTGGTATCTGGATTGGACCCAACAAGCCTTGGCAAACGCAATCTACGCAGGAGATGAAGATTGGCTTCGGAGCAGACCAGCAAGGTCTGAGGAGCTTATCCTTTGTAGGGAAGCTGGAGCAAGCCTGGAGCAACCAGGAAAGCGAGTTAGTTTTAAAAGAAAGTCTTCTAGGGGCTCACTAGCCAAAGGGCAAGGAACCGCGAAGACGCGTCGAGCTGAAATGCAGGAGCGGGCCCCACGGGACACTCATAGAGTGTGGAGGCCTGTGCGTCGGTGCAAATGTGGCTCGGATCTGGGGCTTCACATTAACTATATTGCGGCAACTGGTCGATAGTTGATCTTATATTCAGACTTTCACCAATCTCACATCTTATGACACAACATCCTCTGTCCTACTATGTTCAACTGGCGTACTTAATAAAAGATCTCCGACAAAGTGCCCTCTGGTGGTGCCCGCCAGGCATTGCAGCGCCAACCTGGCGAGGAGTATAGCCCAATGATGAAGCATGTCACCTTAAGGTGAGTGAACGCAACTTGTCATAAGAGCACATGCTTCCTAGGGTGTCTGTGTTCAGTTACAGATAATGACTCTGGGACTGAACCTCCGGAACAGTATACTGTGATTTGATTGTGTTTTATTTTAACAAATGTACATAGCAGATATTGGTGCTTGCTTGTTTCACAAAAATGATCGGATACCTGCCTCGGAGCGCACTTCTTACAGACGAGTAAGGGGTTATAATATTGCTGCGACGAGCTCCTTACCTGTGCGAGTTATCGGGAACGATGCAGGAGGCAGACCCAAACCAGCCACACGTGGAGATCAATGACAAATACTGAAGAATGAACAGAGCTTCCAAGCTGATGACCAATACTTAAGTGACCCTGAAAATAAAAGACACGTTTTAGTATTCTGGTGACTCATGACCATAAAAAACAAAAGGTTATAAATTCAATATTGTGTCAAATACTTAAAAAATGGAACTGGATGTGCTGAATCGGATGTTGTCCCAGGTCATGTGTGACACCTTCCACCACTATTGATTATGGGACTTGTAGTTTTGTTTTTCTCATTAAAAGGATGGTCTCTAAAGTCCCTGTGTTCTAAGCGATGTTGGCCAAATCAGAGGCCTGACAGATGATGAAGCATGACATGGCTCTGCTTAGCAGTGAGATGAATGACAGTTTCCCAGCCCTTCCGTTCTTTGACCTACAGGGGCTTGTTGGCCATTCATATTATTTTGTAACGACAAAGAAACTTTTATTGCAGCTTCTGTCAACTGAAGAGATAAAACGCCTGGGCGTGTTTCACTAACTACAGACAAACATGAACAAACAAGAACATGAGTTTCTGGAAAACTATCAAGCACCCAATCAGAATCAGCCGCCCTTCACACCCAGGAATTCTTGAGGCTTTGGAGAGGGTGAATTGCACGTGGTATAAGAGGAACACTACAGGACTCAAAGCTCCCTTCTCAGGGATGTACTGAACTGCCAGCCTCATGGCACATTTAGCCAGCTCTTCACCTCCTCTTCCTCCTCAAACTGTTGACCAGCTATCAGGGCAAATGAGCCTGCAGCAAAGCATCGCTGGCTTGTATCCAAACCGGACCAGGCAAGGTGGTCAATTCCATACTCCTCCAAGTCAGCAACCAATCTGGTCGAGCCAGTCCTAACCCCACATGAATGTTCCCCATCACAACTATTTTAATGGTACTATGCTATGTTTCTGCTAAATGTATGAGTCAAAAAGTGAAAGATTTTTATGTGTGCTTGTGTGTGTGTGTGTGTGTGGTTGCGTGTGTGGTTGTGTGTGTGTGGTTGTGTGTGTGTTTATGTGTGTGCTTGTGGTTGTGTGTCGATGTGTGTGTGGTTGTGCATGTGTGGTTGTGTATGTGTGTGGTTGTGTGTTTGTTGTTGTGTGTGTGTGGTTGTATCAATCATTTGTAGAGCGCACTACATACCCACAAGGGTCTCAAGGTGCGGGGGGCGCTACTGATGGAACAGCCAGTCTTGAGTATCCTCCTGAAGGTCAGCAGGTCTTGGGTTTGTCGAAGGCTCAGTGGGAGTGTGTTCCATGTCTTCGGGCGAGGTGGGAGAAGGATCTCCCACCGGTGGTTGTTCTTCGGATGAGCGGGACGGTGGTGAGTGAGAGGTCGGCGGAGCGTAGGTTGGCTTCGGCGGTGCTGAGCGTATTGTCGGTGCTAGTCGAGACCCTGATGCTGTTCTTGTGGACGATGGCGATACCTCCTCCGACTCCGTTGGTGCAGTCTCTGTGGGAGATCTTGTAGCCTCTTGTAGGGATGGCTATGGCGATGTCGTGTGCGGAGGAGTTGTTAAACCAGTTCTCTGTCAGGAAAGCGACGTCCGGGGATGTTGTGTCGAGCAGGTCCCAGAGCTCGACGGCATGCTTGCTTGCGGAGCGGATGTTCAGTAGTATGCATCGGAGGTGGTTGGGGTCTTTCTTGGCGGGTTGTTCATCGGCTCTGAGGCTGGTGTAGCTGCAGTTCCGGCAGGTGAAGGGGCCGTGCCTGCATTTCGGGGCAGCCTTGAAGCAGGTGTGGCTCCGTCCGGAGTTGAGAGTGTGCAGAGTGCAGGCGTCGTAGTGGCGGCGGTCGTCGTGGCAGGTGCGGGGGCCAAGGGTTCTGGCAGGGCATGATCCAGGGGCGGAGGTGCAGACGGGCTTGACTTAGGCGCGCCTTTGGCACGACCGCGCAGCGGCCGGCATATATGGGGAGATGGCAGCAAATAGGCAGTCAGGGGGCGGTCTGCAGGGGACGCAGCGGCGAGGTCGGTGAGGGACAACGAAGGTAACAGAAGAAAAAATGGGCGCAAAATCGAGAGAAAAACAAGTGGCACAGAAAGGCAAAAGGGCACAAAAAACGATTGGAACAGAAGACAAAAGGGGCACAAAAACAAGGGAAAACGAGTGGCACAGAGGGCAAGAGGGCACGGTAAAATGAGTCGAACAGAGGCAAATGGGGCACAAAAACGAGGGAAAAATTAGTGCACAGAAGGCAGACATGAACAAAAAATGAGTGGAACAGAAGGCAAAAGGGGCATAAAAACGAGGGAAAAACGAGTGGCACAGAAGGCAAAAAGGGCACAGAAGTACCGGAAAAACGAGTGGCACAGAGGCAAAATACAGAAAACAGAAATACAGGCGCAGCTAGGTACAGAAGGCAGAACAGGCAGAGAGGCACAGAGGCAGAGAGGGAAAACAGGGCAGAGACACCGGAGCAGCGAGGGGTACAGTAGGAAAGACCGGGCAGAGAGAGCACAGGACAGCGAGGTGAACAGAGGCACGGACCACGTACCGGCAGCGGGGGAAGACAGACAGCAGCAGTCACAGACACAACAATGAAAATACAGGCAATACAATAAAAGCAATAAAGTGGAGGATGAACAATCTACCTTCGGCCTACCACTGGCCACCATGGATGAGGTGCAGGTGGTAGCCTGCTGCTGGTGGAGAGCCTTTAACTTCCTCAGCAGCGACAGCTGGGGCAGGGAGACACAAGCGGTGCTGTGCGGAGGGGGAGCGACCTACCTGGTGGGGTCGAGGGTCGTGTGTGTGTGTGTTTGTGTGGTTGTATGTGTGTGTGTGTGTGTAGTTGTGTAGTTGTGTGGTTGTGTGTGTAGTTGTGTGTGTGGTCGTGTGTGCGGTTGTGTGTGTGGTTGTGTGTGTGGTTGTGTGTGTGGTCGTGTGTGTGGTCGTGTGTGTGTGGTTGTGTGTGTGGTAGTGTGTGTGGTTGTGGTTGTGTGTGTGGTTGTGTGTGTGTGTGGTTTTGAGTGTGGTTGTGTGTGTGGTTGTGGTGTGTGTGGTTGTTTGCGGTTGTATGTAGTTATGTGATTGTGGTTGTGTGTGTGTGGTTGTGTGTGGTTGAGAGCGGGGCAGCGAATGGGTAGTCAGGGGGGCATGGCCGCAGGGGACACTGCAGTTATGGCGGTGAGGAACAACTAAGGTAACAGAAGGAACACGCATTTACAATGCAACGGTGTCGCCTTTGCCAAAGTTAGTAATGACAATTTTTTTATGTGTTGTTTTTGAAAACAGATTAGTAAATGGCATTGTCATTTACAATGTCAATAGCTTAATCTCTCGCATATGGCACAGAAAGAACTGAGCGATGAAAGACAACACACAGAAAAGTAGAGCAACAATTCAAGCTAAGGTAACACAGGGCAACCAAAGGCATTGCAGGCCTTGAATAAAGCGACACGGCAAACAGACAACTAATGGGGTCAGTAAAACAACACAAGAGAAACTACGACAAGACTTGAAACAAAGCAACACATGGCAAAATAAGGCAACACACGACAAAGCAGGGCACCCAAAGGGAAACAAACAGAAAATAAATCAAATATATCCCTCACATTTCAGCACAAAAAGCAAGACAATTCCAAACAGGCTAAGACACAAGGCAATCTAACGCAACACATGAAAACTACCTTAACATGAGGTACCCTGAGGTAATTAAAAGCAAACCATTAAATACAAAGTAGGAAAAAGGCTCTTTACAGGATTAATATGATGCCAATGGGGAAAAAATCAGCTTGTCACAAGGAAAAGGCAACAAATAAGAGGCAAGAATTGTAGGCATTGCCTCAATCAAACATTTTTTTTCAAAGTAATAATCTATACCGTGATGTTACCCACTTCTGCTTAGGGGAATTCAACAATTTTCAAAATAATTTGAGTTTTAAAGTGTTTAAAATGGGTCTGTTCAGTACCTACAATAACAGTATTACCCATCTTAGTGGGGCAACTGTTTTGAACTCAGGAGGAGGGGAGGGAAGGCTTGGACAAACCTGCCCCGCTGCACAATGTTTTTGTTTTTTTAAAACCTTTATTTCCGGTATGCGCAGTACACAGCGTCTGCCTACAACCCAACGGGCCGGCCGCTATGACAGATAGCATCATAACATTGTATCTTGAAGCTTACATTTCGTACATAGATCAGCAACTTCTCAGTGCATCAGGCGCATAGTACAGGAAAAGCAAAAGGATGAAATAGGTTTTATTTTAAAATTTTGGTGAAGGAACATCTAACAAACAAACCACACAGACACATGGCAAAGAACGATTCCAGGGACTCTAGTAGAGAGGGCAAGGGAACCAAACTCCATAGAATAGTGAGACATATGGCTAGGGACGGGGGAGTGACGAGCAGCTTGATATAAAAAATTACCACAGACAAACGTACGGAACGTCAACTTCGGGGACAATGTAGCATCAATGGTATAGTCAAATGGGGGGGTGCAAATATTCCCACGATATGCATTCCACTGGGACTAAATCCTGCCCCATTTCTTAGGACAGCCCCGAGCCACATAGACCGTCTTCTCCCTGAACATGCACCAGTCCATGTTCTCCTTCCAAGCAGTTATCATGGGTGGCCTAGGGGAACCCCAGAGCTGAGCAATATCCCTCTTGGCAATCATGTTACCAAGAGTAACCCAAAAAGTCTGAGCCGCAGTACAATCCGTGGGCTCCCAGACGTTAAGCAGGCACCGTCGGGCTCGAGGCAAGAGAGAGACCCCGGTGACCCTTTCCATAATTGCATGCACTCTAGACCAAAAGGCAGACACCACAGGACATTCCCAAATGATATGTAACAAGGTACCACTCATACCACAGCCACGCTTACATAACCCATCAATCGAGTAACCGATCCGCACCAGTCGCATACCGTCATATATACTCGGTGAAGGATCTTCAGCTGTACAAAACGAAGGCGAGCCGGAATGGCCACCTTCTTAGGGGAGGAGACGGCCATCTGCCAATCCTCATCATCGAGTTCCAAGCCGTCGGCGGTCCACGAAGCCCTGAGTCGCACAAGGAGATCCGCCCTGTTATTAATAAGCTTTTTATAGATCAGAGATATTGTACTGTCTGGCACATGGCCATCTAGAATCCGATCCTCAAGCGGCGACGACTGGGGAATCTCCGTCCCCGGAGGGAAAACGGATATCAAAGCGTGTCGCACCTGAAGGTACCTAAAGAGCTCCTAGTCTTCAAGTTCGTATTCCACTTTAAGAGCTTCAAAGGACTTAATAGTGGCCTTGGACCAGAGATCCTCCACCTTACTGATGCCAATCGTGTCCCATTTATCGAATCCTTTCGTTCTCCACAAGCCACCCAATCTATCAGAGTCATACAGCGGCGTCATTCGTGTCAACCTGTCGCCCCATCCTGTAGCAGCACTTGCATCCCTCCACACTCGTACAGCACTTTTCGTGGGACCAGTCAGGGCGCGGAATGGCTCCTTGGAATACAACGCCCTATTAAAATTCCCACCCGGCAGGAGGAGCTTGTCCATCGCAAAAGCAGGAGCAAAACCAGGGGAATAGGTTACATGATTAACCGCGCTCAACTGGGAGGCCCAGTAGTAGCGCCTGATATCTGGGAGGGCAATGCCGCCATCGTACCACGGCAAAGTAAGTTTGGGTAAGGAGATACGAGCTCGCCCATCCTAAATCAATTGCCTCTGAAGGCTCTCAACCTCACGGAAATACCCAGAGGGTATAGGATCGAAGAAATTTTGAAGTGCGTACAAGAATCTAGGGAGCGACATCATCTTGAAAAGAGCCGCACGCCCCAACGGGGAAAGGGGCAAGCGACGCCACCGCTGGACGTCCAGTTTAAGACGCCGGAGAGGAGCATACAAATTGCGGTCATAACGGACGGAAGAATCCAAGGAGATATGAATCCCCAGGTACTTGAAACCAGTTTCAACCACTTGGATCGGGAAACCTACAAGGCAACGGAGGGAGCTCCCCTGTCAGAATATAAACGCAGGATTTGGTCCAGTTGATGACGAGACCCGAATTTTCCCCGAAGGAGGTGAGGACGTCAAAAAGCACATTGAGTGACTTCTGGGGTGAGGTGAAATAAAGGAGAATGTCATCAGCATATAGCGAGACACGATCTTCAAGATCAGGGGCCCACCAGATGCCCCTGATCGAGGGCTCCCACCGAAGCCACTCTGCCAGCGGCTCCAGCGCTAGGGCAAAAAGCAATGGAGACAGCGGACAACCCTGTCGGGTGCCATGCCCAAGTGTAAACGAACCAGACACCCTGCCATTTACCACCACCTGGGCCAGTGGTTGTGCATAGAGGAGTTTGACCAAGGCAATAAAATTGGGGCCGAAACCAAACTTCGAGAGAGCCGCCCAGAGATAGGGCCACTCGATGGTGTCAAAAGCCATGGTGGCATCAAGGGAAGCCAAAATGGCGGGTTCGGTCAGCGTCCCAGCTCTCGCGAGAACTCCATGAAGCCTCTGAAGATTAAGTGCAGTGTTCCGATGCGGGATAAAACCGGATTGATCCGGATGGATCAGGTCGCAGATGACCGCAAGCAAACAAGTAGCAAGCACTTTAGCCAGTATCTTAGGCTCCGCGTTAAGCAAAGAAATGGGGCGATAGGAAGTACATCGGTCACGAGGTTTACCGTCCTTGTGTATGACAACAATAGTGGCCAAGCGCTGATCAAGAGGAAGGAGGCCAGTTTCAAAGGCCTCCATGAACATATTTCGCAAGTATGCCGCCATCTTGTCAGGACACAACTTGTAAAGCTCGATTGGCAGACCGTTGGGCCCCATAGCCTTACCAGATCGAAGGGAACGTATAGCACCAGCGACCTCATCCACTGTTATATATATATTGGTCGAGATCGCCAGAGACGACTGAATTAAAATCCCCTCCCAGTACAAGGAGACCATCTGGGAGCCCTAGCAGAGTCCGTCCCAGGTCGGCATAGGTGGTAGCCTGAAGACCCGGGGGAACGTAAACACTAACGATTGTGAGCACCTTCCCCTCCCACTGCCCGGAGACAGCAGCATATCGACCCCTATCATCAAGTGTGACGTCATCTATTTCAAGGGGCAGAGAGGATTTAATCAGTATGCCGAACCCTCTGGAGCCGGATGTAAACCCAGCGTGAGCTACCAATCTATAGCCGCGTCTATCCAGGGCCCTACACGCATTCCCTATCAGATGTGTCTCCTGTAACAAGGCAATGTCAGGGGAGTGACGTCTAAGAAACTGAAGAACAACGCCACGTTTTTATCTTGTCACCCAGACCATTAACGTTCCAAGACAACAAT